>NW_028113996.1:0-65995 GCF_964289735.1 Phaethon aethereus | reverse complement strand
ACGTTTCATTTTGATTTTTGGAGTGTGAGAGTGAGAAAAAGCAGAGTGCCTGTTTGCAAGGCTAGGAAAGAGCAGAGCCACAGTCTTGCTGTTCTTCTGCAATGACTGCCAGGGCAAGTGAGGAGCAGCGAGACAATTCCTGCCTAGCACCTTCCTTGGAGGAGAGAGAGTGCAACGCTTCATTTTAGCATTTTGGCGCTCACAAGGGAGACGAACTGCATTGGCTGTTTGCAAGGCTAGGAAAGAGCAGACCCCAGTCTTGCTGCTTATCTGCAATGACTGCCAGGGCAAGTGAGGACCAGCAAGACAATTCCGGCCTAGCACCTTCCTTGGAGGAGAGAGAGTGCAACGCTTCATTTTAGCATTTTGGCGCTCACGAGGGAGACGAAATGCATTGGCTGTTTGCAAGGCTAGGAAAGAGCAGAGCCCCAGTCTTGCTGTTTATCTGCAATGACTGCCAGGGCAAGTGAGGACCATCAAGACAATTCCTGCCTAGCGCCTTCCTTGGAGGAGAGAGAGTGCAACGTTTCATTTTGCTTTTTGGAGTGCGTGAGTGAGAAAAAGCAGAGTGCCTGTTTGCAAGGCTAGGAAAGAGCAGAGCCCCAGTCTTGCTGTTTATCTGCAATGACTGCCAGGGCAAGTGAGGACCAGCAAGACAATTCCTGCCTAGCACCTTCCTTGGAGGAGAGAGAGTGCAACGTTTCATTTTAGCATTTTTACACTCACGAAGGAGATGAACTGCATTGTCTGTTTGCAAGGCTAGGAAAGAGCAGAGCCCCAGTCTTGCTGTTTATCTGCAATGACTGCCAGGGCAAGTGAGGACCAGCAACACAATTCCTGCCTAGCACCTTCCTTGGAGGAGAGAGAGTGCAATATTTCCTTTTAGCATTTTTACGCTCACGAGGGAGACGAACTGCATTGGCTGTTTGCAAGGCTAGGAAAGAGCAGAGCCCCAGGTTTGCTGTTTATCTGCAATGACTGCCAGGGCAAGTGAGGACCAGCAAGACAATTCCTGCCTAGCACCTTCCTTGGAGGAGAGAGAGTGCAACGTTTCATTTTAGCATTTTGGCGCTCACGAGGGAGACAAACTGCTTTTGCTGTTTCCAAGGCTAGGAAAGAGCAGAGCCCCAGTCTTGCTGTTTATCTGCAATGACTGCCAGGGCAAGTGAGGACCAGCAGGACAATTCCTGCCTAGCGCCTTCCTTGGAGGAGAGAGAGTGCAACGTTTCATTTTAGCATTTTGGCGCTCACGAGGGAGACAAAGTGCTTTGGCTGTTTGCAAGGCTAGGAAAGAGCAGAGCCCCAGTCTTGCTGTTTATCTGCAATGACTGCCAGGGCAAGTGAGGACCAGCAAGACAATTCCTGCCTAGCACCTTCCTTGGAGGAGAGAGAGTGCAACGTTTCATTTTAGCATTTTGGCGCTCACGAGTGAGACAAACTGCTTTGGCTGTTTGCAAGGCTAGGAAAGAGCAGAGCCCCGGTCTTGCTGTTTATCTGCAATGACTGCCAGGGCAAGTGAGGACCAGCAAGACAATTCCTGCCTAGCACCTTCCTTGGAGGAGAGAGAGTGCAACGTTTCATTTTAGCATTTTGGCGCTCACGAGGGAGACAAACTGCTTTGGCTGTTTGCAAGGCTAGGAAAGAGCAGAGTCCCAGTCTTGCTGTTTATCTGCAATGACTGCCAGGGCAAGTGAGGACCAGCAAGACAATTCCTGCCTAGCACCTTCCTTGGAGGAGAGAGAGTGCAACGTTTCATTTTAGCATTTTGGCGCTCACGAGGGAGACAAAGTGCTTTGGCTGTTTGCAAGGCTAGGAAAGAGCAGAGCCCCAGTCTTGCTGTTTATCTGCAATGACTGCCAGGGCAAGTGAGGACCAGCAAGACAATTCCTGCCTAGCACCTTCCTTGGAGGAGAGAGAGTGCAACGTTTCATTTTATCATTTTGGCGCTCACGAGGGAGACGAACTGCATTGGCTGTTTGCAAGGCTAGGAAAGAGCAGAGCCCCAGTCTTGCTGTATCTGCAATGACTGCCAGGGCAAGTGAGGACCAGCAAGACAATTCCTGCCTAGCACCTTCCTTGGAGGAGAGAGAGTGCAACGTTTCATTTTAGCATTTTGGCGCTCACGAGGGAGACAAACTGCTTTGGCTGTTTGCAAGGCTAGGAAAGAGCAGAGTCCCAGTCTTGCTGTTTATCTGCAATGACTGCCAGGGCAAGTGAGGACCAGCAAGACAATTCCTGCCTAGCACCTTCCTTGGAGGAGAGAGAGTGCAACGTTTCATTTTGCTTTTTGGAGTGCGAGAGTGAGAAAAAGCAGAGTGCCTGTTTGCAAGGCTAGGAAAGAGCAGGGCCCCAGTCTTGCTGTTTATCTGCAATGACTGCCAGGGCAAGTGAGGACCAGCAAGACAATTCCTGCCTAGCACCTTCCTTGGAGGAGAGAGAGTGCAACGTTTCATTTTGCTTTTTGGAGTGCGAGAGTGAGAAAAAGCAGAGTGCCTGTTTGCAAGGCTAGGAAAGAGCAGAGCCCCAGTCTTGCTGTTTATCTGCAATGACTGCCAGGGCAAGTGAGGACCAGCAAGACAATTCCTGCCTAGCACCTTCCTTGGAGGAGAGAGAGTGCAACGTTTCATTTTAGCATTTTGGCGCTCACGAGGGAGACAAACTGCTTTGGCTGTTTGCAAGGCTAGGAAAGAGCAGAGCCCCAGTCTTGCTGTTTATCTGCAATGACTGCCAGGGCAAGTGAGGACCAGCAAGACAATTCCTGCCTAGCACCTTCCTTGGAGGAGAGAGAGTGCAAGGATTCATTTTGCTTTTTGGAGCTCGAGAGTGAGAAAAAGCAGAGTGCCTGTTTGCAAGGCTAGGAAAGAGCAGAGCCCCAGTCTTGCTGTTTATCTGCAATGACTGCCAGGGCAAGTGAGGACCAGCAAGACAATTCCTGCCTAGCACCTTCCTTGGAGGGGAGAGAGTGCAACGTTTCATTTTAGCATTTTGGCGCTCACGAGGGAGACAAACTGCTTTGGCTGTTTGCAAGGCTAGGAAAGAGCAGAGCCCCAGTCTTGCTGTTTATCTGCAATGACTGCCAGGGCAAGTGAGGACCAGCAAGACAATTCCTGCCTAGCACCTTCCTTGGAGGAGAGAGAGTGCAACGTTTCATTTTGCTTTTTGGAGTGCGAGAGTGAGAAAAAGCAGAGTGCCTGTTTGCAAGGCTAGGAAAGAGCAGAGCCCCAGTCTTGCTGTTTATCTGCAATGACTGCCAGGGCAAGTGAGGACCAGCAAGACAATTCCTGCCTAGCACCTTCCTTGGAGGAGAGAGAGTGCAACGTTTCATTTTAGCATTTTGGCGCTCACGAGGGAGACAAAGTGCTTTGGCTGTTTGCAAGGCTAGGAAAGAGCAGAGCCCCAGGTTTGCTGTTTATCTGCAATGACTGCCAGGGCAAGTGAGGACCAGCAAGACAATTCCTGCCTAGCACCTTCCTTGGAGGAGAGAGAGTGCAACGTTTCATTTTAGCATTTTGGCGCTCACGAGGGAGACAAACTGCTTTTGCTGTTTCCAAGGCTAGGAAAGAGCAGAGCCCCAGTCTTGCTGTTTATCTGCAATGACTGCCAGGGCAAGTGAGGACCAGCAGGACAATTCCTGCCTAGCGCCTTCCTTGGAGGAGAGAGAGTGCAACGTTTCATTTTAGCATTTTGGCGCTCACGAGGGAGACAAAGTGCTTTGGCTGTTTGCAAGGCTAGGAAAGAGCAGAGCCCCAGTCTTGCTGTTTATCTGCAATGACTGCCAGGGCAAGTGAGGACCAGCAAGACAATTCCTGCCTAGCACCTTCCTTGGAGGAGAGAGAGTGCAACGTTTCATTTTAGCATTTTGGCGCTCACGAGGGAGACAAACTGCTTTGGCTGTTTGCAAGGCTAGGAAAGAGCAGAGCCCCGGTCTTGCTGTTTATCTGCAATGACTGCCAGGGCAAGTGAGGACCAGCAAGACAATTCCTGCCTAGCACCTTCCTTGGAGGAGAGAGAGTGCAACGTTTCATTTTAGCATTTTGGCGCTCACGAGGGAGACAAACTGCTTTGGCTGTTTGCAAGGCTAGGAAAGAGCAGAGTCCCAGTCTTGCTGTTTATCTGCAATGACTGCCAGGGCAAGTGAGGACCAGCAAGACAATTCCTGCCTAGCACCTTCCTTGGAGGAGAGAGAGTGCAACGTTTCATTTTAGCATTTTGGCGCTCACGAGGGAGACAAAGTGCTTTGGCTGTTTGCAAGGCTAGGAAAGAGCAGAGCCCCAGTCTTGCTGTTTATCTGCAATGACTGCCAGGGCAAGTGAGGACCAGCAAGACAATTCCTGCCTAGCACCTTCCTTGGAGGAGAGAGAGTGCAACGTTTCATTTTAGCATTTTGGCGCTCACGAGGGAGACGAACTGCATTGGCTGTTTGCAAGGCTAGGAAAGAGCAGAGCCCCAGTCTTGCTGTTCATCTGCAATGACTGCCAGGGCAAGTGAGGACCAGCAAGACAATTCCTGCCTAGCACCTTCCTTGGAGGAGAGAGAGTGCAACGTTTCATTTTAGCATTTTGGCGTTCACGAGGGAGACGAACTGCATTGGCTGTTTGCAAGGCTAGGAAAGAGCAGAGCCCCAGTCTTGCCGTTTCTCTGCAATGACTGCCAGGGCAAGTGAGGACCATCAAGACAATTCCTGCCTAGCGCCTTCCTTGGAGGAGAGAGAGTGCAACGTTTCATTTTGATTTTTGGAGTGCGAGAGTGAGGAAAAGTAGAGTGCCTGTTTGCAAGGCTAGGAAAGAGCAGAGCCCCAGACTTGCTATTTATCTGAAATGACTGCCAGGGCAAGTGAGGACCAGCAAGACAATTCCTGCCTAGCACCTTCCTTGGAGGAGAGAGAGTGCAACGTTTCATTTTAGCATTTTGGCGCTCACGAGCGAGACAAACTGCATTGTCTGTTTGCAAGGCTAGGAAAGAGCAGAGCCCCAGTCTTGCTGTTTATCTGCAATGACTGCCAGGGCAAGTAAGGACCAGCAACACAATTCCTGCCTAGCACCTTCCTTGGAGGAGAGAGAGTGCAACGTTTCCTTTTAGCATTTTTACGCTCACGAGGGAGACGAACTGCATTGGCTGTTTGCAAGGCTAGGAAAGAGCAGAGCCCCAGTCTTGCTGTTTATCTGCAATGACTGCCAGGGCAAGTGAGGACCAGCAAGACAATTCCTGCCTAGCACCTTCCTTGGAGGAGAGAGAGTGCAACGTTTCATTTTAGCATTTTGGCGCTCACGAGGGAGACGAACTGCATTGGCTGTTTGCAAGGCTAGGAAAGAGCAGAGTCTCAGTCTTGCTGCTTATCTGCAATGACTGCCAGGGTAAGTGAGGACCAGCAAGACAATTCCTGCCTAGCACCTTCCTTGGAGGAGAGAGAGTGCAACGCTTCATTTTAGCATTTTGGCGCTCACGAGGGAGACGAACTGCATTGGCTGTTTGCAAGGCTAGGAAAGAGCAGAGCCCCAGTCTTGCTGCTTATCCGCAATGACTGCCAGGGCAAGTGAGGACCAGCAAGACAATTCCTGCCTATCACCTTCATTGGAGGAGAAAGAGTGCAACGTTTCATTTTGATTTTTGGAGTGCGAGAGTGAGAAAAAGCAGAGTGCCTGTTTCAAAGGCTAGGAAAGAGCAGAGCCCCAGTCTTGCTGTTTATCTGCAATGACTGCCAGGGCAAGTGAGGACCAGCAAGACAATTCCTGCCTAGCACCTTCCTTGGAGGAGAGAGAGTGCAACGTTTCATTTTATCATTTTGGCGCTCACGAGGGAGACGAACTGCATTGGCTGTTTGCAAGGCTAGGAAAGAGCAGAGCCCCAGTCTTGCTGTTCATCTGCAATGACTGCCAGGGCAAGTGAGGACCAGCAAGACAATTCCTGCCTAGCACCTTCCTTGGAGGAGAGAGAGTGCAAAGTTTCATTTTAGCATTTTGGCGTTCACGAGGGAGACGAACTGCATTGGCTGTTTGCAAGGCTAGGAAAGAGCAGAGCCCCAGTCTTGCTGTTCATCTGCAATGACTGCCAGGGCAAGTGAGGAACAGCAAGACAATTCCTGCCTAGCACCTTCATTGGAGGAGAAAGTGCAACGTTTCATTCTGATATTTGGAGTGCGAGAGTGAGAAAAAGCAGAGTGCCTCTTTGCAAGGCTAGGAAAGACCAGAGCCCCAGTCTTGCTGTTCATCTGCAATGACTGCCAGGGCAAGTGAGGAGCAGCGAGACAATTCCTGCCTAGCACCTTCCTTGGAGGAGAGAGAGTGCAACGTTTCATTTTAGCATTTTGGCGCTCACGAGGGAGACAAATTGCTTTGGCTGTTTGCAAGGCTAGGAAAGAGCAGAGCCCCAGTCTTGCTGTTCATCTGCAATGACTGCCAGGGCAAGTGAGGACCAGCAAGACAATTCCTGCCTAGCACCTTCCTTGGAGGAGAGAGAGTGCAACGTTTCATTTTAGCATTTTGGCGCTCACGAGGGAGACGAACTGCATTGGCTGTTTGGAAGGCTAGGAAAGAGCAGAGCCTCAGTCTTGGTGTTTATCTGCAATGACTGCCAGGGCAAGTGAGGAGCAGCGAGACAATTCCTGCCTAGCACCTTCCTTGGAGGAGAGAGAGTGCAACATTTCATTTTAGCATTTTGGCGCTCACGAGGGAGACGAACTGCATTGGCTGTTTGCAAGGCTAGGAAAGAGCAGAGCCCCAGTCTTGCGGTTTATCTGCAATGACTGCCAGGGCAAGTGAGGACCAGCAAGACAATTCCTGCCTAGCACCTTCCTTGGAGGAGAGAGAGTGCAACGTTTCATTTTAGCATTTTGGCGCTCACGAGCGAGACAAACTGCTTTGGCTGTTTGCAAGGCTAGGAAAGAGCAGAGCCCCAGTCTTGCTGTTTATCTGCAATGACTGCCAGGGCAAGTGAGGACCAGCAAGACAATTCCTGCCTAGCACCTTCCTTGGAGGAGAGAGAGTGCAACGTTTCATTTTAGTTTTTAGGCGCTCACGAGCGAGACAAACTGCTTTGGCTGTTTGCAAGGCTAGGAAAGAGCAGAGCCCGAGTCTTGCTGTTTATCTGCAATGACTGCCAGGGCAAATGAGGACCAGCAAGACAATTCCTGCCTAGCACCTTCCTTGGAAGAGAGAGGGCAACGTTTCATTTTAGCATTTTGGCGCTCACGAGGGAGACAAACTGCTTTGGCTGTTTGCAAGGCTAGGAAAGAGCAGAGCCCGAGTCTTGCTGTTTTTCTGCAATGACTGCCAGGGCCCGTGAGGTCCAGCAAGACAATTCCTGCCTAGCACCTTCCTTGGAGGAGAGAGAGTGCAACGTTTCATTTTAGCATTTTGGCGCTCACGAGGGAGACAAACTGCTTTGGCTGTTTGCAAGGCTAGGAAAGAGCAGAGCCCCAGTCTTGCTGTTCATCTGCAATGACTGCCAGGGCAAGTGAGGAGCAGCGAGACAATTCCTGCCTAGCACCTTCCTTGGAGGAGAGAGAGTGCAACGTTTCATTTTAGCATTTTGGCGCTCACGAGGGAGACAAATTGCTTTGGCTGTTTGCAAGGCTAGGAAAGAGCAGAGCCCCAGTCTTGCTGTTCATCTGCAATGACTGCCAGGGCAAGTGAGGACCAGCAAGACAATTCCTGCCTAGCACCTTCCTTGGAGGAGAGAGAGTGCAACGTTTCATTTTAGCATTTTGGCGCTCACGAGGGAGACAAACTGCATTGGCTGTTTGGAAGGCTAGGAAAGAGCAGAGCCTCAGTCTTGGTGTTTATCTGCAATGACTGCCAGGGCAAGTGAGGACCATCAAGACAATTCCTGCCTAGCACCTTCCTTGGAGGAGAGAGAGTGCAACATTTCATTTTAGCATTTTGGCGCTCACGAGGGAGACGAACTGCATTGGCTGTTTGCAAGGCTAGGAAAGAGCAGAGCCCCAGTCTTGCGGTTTATCTGCAATGACTGCCAGGGCAAGTGAGGACCAGCAAGACAATTCCTGCCTAGCACCTTCCTTGGAGGAGAGAGAGTGCAACGTTTCATTTTAGCATTTTGGCGCTCACGAGCGAGACAAACTGCTTTGGCTGTTTGCAAGGCTAGGAAAGAGCAGAGCCCGAGTCTTGCTGTTTATCTGCAATGACTGCCAGGGCAAGTGAGGACCAGCAAGACAATTCCTGCCTAGCACCTTCCTTGGAGGAGAGAGAGTGCAACGTTTCATTTTAGTTTTTAGGCGCTCACGAGCGAGACAAAGTGCTTTGGCTGTTTGCAAGGCTAGGAAAGAGCAGAGCCCGAGTCTTGCTGTTTATCTGCAATGACTGCCAGGGCAAGTGAGGACCAGCAACACAATTCCTGCCTAGCACCTTCCTTGGAGGAGAGAGAGTGCAACGTTTCATTTTAGCATTTTGGCGCTCACGAGCGAGACAAACTGCTTTGGCTGTTTGCAAGGCTAGGAAAGAGCAGAGCCCGAGTCTTGCTGTTTATCTGCAATGACTGCCAGGGCAAATGAGGACCAGCAAGACAATTCCTGCCTAGCACCTTCCTTGGAAGAGAGAGGGCAACGTTTCATTTTAGCATTTTGGCGCTCACGAGGGAGACAAACTGCTTTGGCTGTTTGCAAGGCTAGGAAAGAGCAGAGCCCGAGTCTTGCTGTTTTTCTGCAATGACTGCCAGGGCCCGTGAGGTCCAGCAAGACAATTCCTGCCTAGCACCTTCCTTGGAGGAGAGAGAGTGCAACGTTTCATTTTAGCATTTTGGCGCTCACGAGGGAGACAAACTGCTTTGGCTGTTTGCAAGGCTAGGAAAGAGCAGAGCCCGAGTCTTGCTGTTTATCTGCAATGACTGCCAGGGCAAGTGAGGACCAGCAAGACAATTCCTGCCTAGCACCTTCCTTGGAGGAGAGAGAGTGCAACGTTTCATTTTAGCATTTTGGCGCTCACGAGCGAGACAAACTGCTTTGGCTGTTTGCAAGGCTAGGAAAGAGCAGAGCCCGAGTCTTACAGTTTATCTGCAATGACTGCCAGGGCAAGTGAGGACCAGCAAGACAATTCCTGCCTAGCACCTTCCTTGGAGGAGAGAGAGTGCAACGTTTCATTTTAGCATTTTTGCGCTCACGAGCGAGACAAACTGCTTTGGCACAAAACAGCCACAAGACAGACTGACCAAAAGCACCTACTATGCTAAACTACACCGACAGCATCATGCTTCTACGTCACACCACAAAAAGATGCGGTCGATTGGCGCTAGACCGATGACTCGAGCCTGTGTGGGCATGACTGATGGCTACCGCACATCACAGTAGGATGTGAGTATGCCCGAGGCACCTTGGATGCAAGTGCCAAAACACACACCGAGATGTTTGATAAGGTACGCTTACGAACACACACTAGACGTTCCACACGACCCTTCCCACTCATCCCAGAGCTGTTTTGCCAGCACATGCATCGTGATGCGTATCGCTCCCTCCGCCCGCACAAGGCCAATTCCCCGCAAGCTACCCTCCCGTTACGCCGACGTTTAGACGCGCTCGGTCTCCACGACCTGCGGATTTTTGCTGCGCCGCGTTGCTTTTGTGGTGCCTCTGGTCACGGTCCATTGTCAATGGCCATCCTCGGTAGCGGACGTGTCACTAAACGCAAGATGCCGTTAATCGCTTCGTGCCGCTCTGCCGCTCGCAAACACAAAATCCAAAGCTGTTGAACGCACACCTTGTCTGTGAGAGAACGAAGCTCCGCAGCTCTGCTCATCTGCTCCTCTCTGATTCCAAAGATAACGCTTCACAGTCAGAGACCTCTGTGGCACCTGAAAATCCAGAGCAGCGCAATGCTAGATCTGCCCTAAAGTGACAGATCGCTCTGATGCCTGTCACACGCTGCTCCTCGGACCTCGATTCCTCAACCGTTTCCACAGGCTTGCTACAAGGTGCCTGCAAAAAAATCAGGAAAACCATTGCCAACTTAGAGACTTTGCTCATGCTACCTCACGAACTGTGATCTGCTCAACTCCCACCCACATACACAGAGACCTCAAGGTCACTTAAACCCTCTATGCTGGCTCTGCAATGCCATACGATACCAACATAAAGACAGCCGTACGATGCGTGTGCAAACATAATGCTGTACGATGCAACGTGCTCATAGATCGCAGTCAAGGCAAAATACAATACAGAGCACTGCAATGGAAGACCAAACACAATACAGGGCCAAGAGTCTCTCAAAGGACAGTCTATATACACGTGGAACGATATAATTCAAGTCGCGACACGGAGCCGTATGACACAAGACTGTCTTGAGCGGCGCTCGATATGAGCGCGGAGGAATATGGTAAAACACCCGTACAGAGCCGACCGATGCGTTACAAAATTCAACTACAAAGCAAGTTATGACATGAGGCCATACAAGTTCAAATGTGGCACGATACGATGCAGAACGTGATGCAGGGCCGTACGATGCGAGATAGACTCGAGCGGTCGGTCGAAATTAGTGCGGAGCAATAGCGTACGAGCCAAACGATGCGTTACAAAATTCAAACGGAGAGCGACAGAATACAAACGGTGACGCGAGGCCATACGAACCCAAATACAGAGCGCGCGCAATACAAAAAAGTTACGCCGGGCCGGGCGAGGCAACAGTGTCTCAAATGGCAGTCGATACGAGCACGGAGGGTTACGACACGATACGAGACCAAACACGGAGCGATACGGCACAAAACAAAGCACAAAGTGAGGCGGTCTCAGACGGTAGCCAAAACCTATGCAGACTGCTGGAACACAACACAGAACTGGAATATTTGATGTATGCAATGCCAGGCTTTAAGACCTACACCCGTAAGGGTGCAGGGATGAAATGCTGCAGGGGATCTCTGTGGAAACAGAACTTACCAGAGCAGAGCTGTCATGGCAACCCAGATCGCCTCCACAAAGGCGACCCTCCAGAAACTTCTGTGATGCAAGATGCGCTTTAAGCTCTGATCACAAGACGAGAAGTGCTCAATGGGCTCTACGCCAAAGCAGCGAGGCATTAGAGAACCCACAGACACCTACTGAGGTGGGTGCCAAATGCCGAGAGCCCGTGGGGCAGTAGAGACCCCCGGAAAGCACCATACAGGAGACCGAACGCAGACAACACTAATGATGCTAGGACACAGACATAGGCCAGAAAGTTCACATCCTGCGGGTTGGACCCCAGGCCCTCTATCCACCCCCAGACGTAGCGGAGCCTAAGCAGCCCTCTCCGCAACAGTCGTTAAACCACCCTCCCGGCCCCACACCATCCACCGCTTTTGCCACTTACCCTTCGGAGGGCAGGGTCCAGAATCCATGCTCAGCAGCAGCGCTTCCTGTAACTGGGATGCTCCTGCATTCACCTGGTTCCTCTTAATCACCCGCAAGACAGAGCACCGCTAGTCACTGACAGGCCGGCTGGCATTGACTGCCACGATGACACACTCCTCAGAAGTGCCACGCTGCTCCTCCCCCCCAAAAAAATCAGATGTTGCAGCTGGCATATCCTACAGAAGCGAGAGAACCCAAGAGATAAAGCACTCATCCTGCTCTGGAGCCATAACCCGCTCTGCAGTTCCTGCCCTGATGCTCCTCTCTCCTCTGTTGACTCAACTTAAATCCTCGGCCGTTTGAGGAAAGCCCTCACGGTGCCTGTAAAGACCAAAGACAAACACTCAACCGAGTAGTCACATGATCCTCAGCGATTCGAGCCCAGCCGGACCGCGTAATGAGCCACTTGCCTCTTCTCAGACTAGCAATTGCTGTGTGGCTTCACCTCTCCAAAACACAGAGAAAAAAGTATGGCACCAAGATACTGCCCAAGTCCTCAGCCTGCTCGTGGCACTTCCTCTCTCCCGCTGCTTCACCTAGGCTGCTCGGAGACAGACTCTTCAGTTTGCTGTGCTGAGGCCTGGCCGCCGCCCGCGGAACACCAACAGGGTAATGATTCTAGCTACGTGTATATTATGACACGTCAGTAAATTGCTGATTTAGCACACTGGTCATGTCTCACCTTGCCAAAGACCGCTCCGGTGCGGATATCCCACCTCACACATTGATTCTGACCTACAAGACACCAAATAAGCTAGTCAAGATCCACTGACAGTCACGCCAGTTCTCAAACATCAGATGCCAGCCTGCCTCCATCTGGCACTCTGCTCACCTCTTCCATCACCCTTTGGCACATGGCTCATTGCTCCGCATCTAAAAAACCCAAACAAACCGCATAAAGCAATTCGCCTGGATGCTGACCGACAGCTTGACGAGACAAAAGGTCTGTCGTCTTTCTGTATATGCCTTCTAGATAGATCTAAAAAAAAACCAAAAAAACAAAGCCCAGGTATTGAGCCCCACGTATACAAGCTAAGGCACATGCAAGCTTTGACCCACTTGACCACCACAGAAACCGCTGCTCCCAGAAGGCCAGAGTCCAAGCTCTGGCACCTGGAAAACATGATGAAAATAACTCTGTTCCAGCTATCTACAGCTACTTGTCCAGAGATAGACCATACAGTGCTTTCCAGAACTATCAGGGCACGTCAACATAATATCACACCACTGTAAAGCTATGCTACCCACATCTTTAGTGTTTCTACACCCCTGGGCAGGGCAGCTCCAACCACACAGCAACGCCGAGCATGGACGCCACAAACATGACGGAGGCACAAGAAGATGGCAAGCGACAAGGATGACTCCCATACAGACGATGATGCCGGCAGAGAAACCCTGTGACACCACACAGGTGCGGATGCTTTAGAGCAGCCCCAGGAAAGAGAGGCGATGGCTGTGGCCCGAGAGAGAAAGCTCACGTCAAAACCAGAACGAAGGATGCATGAGAAGCTGAGCTTTAAGACCTAAGACTGTTAAGGACATGGGGATGAAAGCCCAAAAGCCAACTCCGTGCAAACAGAGCTCTCAACAGTGGAGCTGCAGGCACCACCTAGCCCAACACTGCAAGAGATGACCATTCAAACATCTACGATGCGCTGCATGCCAGACAAATGCGAGCTCTAAGCTATAATTGCAAAGCTCGTTGAGCTTTTCAGACAAAGTGGGCTGCAAGTGGCACCAGAAAAGATACAAGCTGAAGTGCCTTGGAGGTACTTGGGGTGGATGATCACTGAAACGTCGGTAACCCCCCAGAAGGTTGAATTAAGAATTCAGATTAAAACATTAAATGATGTACAAAAATTGGTAGGAGACGTTAACTGGATTCGACCGATTTGTGGGATCACAAACCAAGATATGGAGCCCCTGGTTCAGCTCTTGCGAGGGGATAGCAGGTTAAACTCTCCTCGGCAATTGACCAAGGAAGCCTGGGAAGCAGTAGCAAACATTTCTGAAAAGGTAACTCAAGCATTTAGTTCTAGGATAGACCCCTTGATAGGGATCACTTTGGCAGTAATCAATCATGAGCGACATCCCTATGCGCTTATAATACAGTGGATAACAAAGCTAGAATCAAAAGCGGACCCATTGAAAATTTTAGAGTGGGTCTTTTTGCCTCAGTAGCACAGAAAAACCATCACCACGAAAGTAGAGTGTTTTGCAAATTTGATTATGAAAGGGCGCAACAGAATTATTGATATATCGGCAAAGGACCTGAAAACGATTTTAGTAGCATTACAACAAGAATATTCAACTTGGGCTTTGCAGCACTCTGTTCCCTTGCAAACTGCATTAGCAGAATTTGAGGGTGACATTTAGATTCATTATCCATCACACAAAATGTTTACCTTTAAAAAAAAAAAAAAAAACAAAAAACCCCCCACAAACATGAAGTAGAAAAAAATCAAAGTGTAGTCAATATGCAGTTCAAGGTGCTACAGTATTTACGGATGGTGGTGGGAAAACAGGCAAGGCAGCAATAGTACGGCGAGAGCACGGAGAATGGAAAGAACGGGTACTTGTCGTGCCAGGATCAGTTCAAAGGGTAGAACTACAGGCAGTAATTGAAGCCTTTAAATTATGGTCTGAAGAACCTGTGAATATAATTACTGATTCTTTATATGTAGTTGGAGTACTCTAAAGATTGGAAGGTTGAATCCTCAGACAGGTAGAGCAGGAACAGCTATACCAACAATTTAGAACGCTTTGGTTTTTATTGCAGAAAAGACGACACCCTTATTACGTTATGCATATACGCAGCCATACCAACCTTCCAGGGGAATTGGTGGAAGGAAATGCAAGAGCTGATCGGCTGACTGCCGCAGTATGGGCTGGACCTGCTCCGGACTGTTTAGGTCAAGCGCAAGCCTCTCATGCCTTTTTCCATCAATCTGCCAAAGTTTTAGCGAGACAATTTAATCTAAGTGCAGGTGACGCTAGAGCTATTATACAGACTTGTGCTGATTGTCAACAAATAGGCCCAGGAATCGCGATTACGGTTAGTCCCGGAGGATTGCCTTCGCTACAACTATGGCAGATGGATGTGACACATGTTGCTGACTTTGGAAGATTTAAATATGTTCATGTTTCAATTGATTGCTATTCTGCAGTAGTTTGGGCCACTGCACAAACAGGAGAAACTAGTAGGCATGTACAAAAGCATTTGCGAGCTGCATTCGCAGCCCATGGTATACCCCTACAAATTAAAACCGATAATGGTCCTTGTTATGTAGCCCAGTCAAGCCAACCATTTCTTGCTCAATGGGGAGTGACGCATGTTACTGGAATACCACATCCCCCAACTGGACAAGCTATTGTTGAACGAATGAATCATTCCCTGAAGTGTTTATTGCAAAAACAAAAAGGGGGAGAGGCTACCACACCACCCCAAGAACGTTTGAATAAAGCCTTATATGTGTTAAATTATTTCCATCTAGCAGAAGGAGAAACATGTAAAAGGAATGACAGGAAGTCTGTTTGCGTTAACACAAAATGTGCAAGTAAAAGTTAAAAATTTGGAAAAGAATATGTGGGAAGGACCTTTTCAACTGCTAACCTGGGGACGAGGTTATGCTTGTGTCATTACAGATTCTGGAACTTGTTTGGTACCCGCAAAATGGGTAAAACCATGGGTGAAACAGTCACCATCGTCGTCGTCGGACACATCTTGACACTACCAGGTGTCATCGCAATCTGGATGCCACCTCAGCCAAAAGAAAATGTATGGGTAAATCACACTGAAATTAGCAGTATCATGAGAGGAACATGGAAAGCTTTTAGGGCAAACCGCTCTAGAACTACAAATCCTTTGGTAAGATATAATATTGGTTTTCATAGCTTTATACAAGCACTTTTTCCATCACTAGAAGTAGCTTCTATCGCTAGGAGTAGTACAGCTAGAATTGTTTGCCTTGTAACATTCTGCTATTAATTTAAGCATAGTTGATATGTGACTGCTGGATTATGGCAAGATGCCGTGTAAACAAAACCTACGAACCAACAGACGGGGTGGCTGTGGCGCGTGCAGCACGTCTGGCCAGCGGGCACATGCGCCATAGGCTCCCTGTGTTGAGAGGTGGCAACCGAGGCATGTTCTGACACTCGCTGGCCACGTGTGTCGAAACTCGTTCCTTGGCAAAGGTATAAATACCGGGATTTCCCGAAGAGCAGGGGGATCGGTGTACGGCAAGGCCACCGTTGCCTCCGTGGGGACGCCCACGTAAAGCTGGCACCTACCGACTGCTGGGCTGAGTTCACGGCACAGGACGATACAAGAATGCACAGATGGTCCATCTTCCTCACAGTCGTTGGGTTGCAAATGATCCATCAGGTTTTGTTTATAGATAAACAAAAAGGGGGAGATGTTGGGATCACCCTGCAAGGGCTCGACCTTAAGGAGAAGGAGCTGTGGTGTTGATCTGCACGGCTCGACCTTAAGAAGAAGGAGCTGTGGCACTGAGAAGCTGGTAAACAGCTGGATATCTGCTCGGCTCGGCCTTGAGGAGAAGGAGCTGTGGAAAACAACTAAGCAGCAGCAAAGGAGTGCAGGAACACCTGCAGGCGGCGAATCCTGACTGTGTGAGAGGCGCGTGGACAGCGCGTGATATTTTGTATATAACCAATTGCAATAATGTGTGTAACAAGCTGTAACCAATCATGAGTCTGTACGCAGTGACTAAACAAAGACTATGATATATATTGGAGTCAGACAAGACAATAAACGGCTTTGGAATATAACTCTCATAGAGTTGTGAAGTCCATCCTTCTCCCGCATAACCCTAATGCCCTAACCCTAACCCCTAACCCTAAACCATAACCCTAACCCCTAACCCTAACCCCTAAACCCTAACCCCCTAACCCTAACCCCCACCCTAACCCAAACCCCCTAACCCTAACCCCTAACCCCAACCGCCTAACCCCCACCCCCTAACCCTAACACCTAACCACAACCCTAACCCCTAAGCCTAACCCCTAACCCCAACCACTAACCCCTAACCCTAATCCCCTAACCCCAACCACTAACCCCTAACCCTAACCCCTAAACCCTAACCCCTAAACCCTAACCCCCACCCTAAACCCTAACCCTAACCCCCTAAGCCCAACCCCAACCCTAACCCCCTAATCCTAACCCCTAACCCCAACCCTTACCCGAACCCCCTAACCCCAACCCCCTGACCCTAACCCCCTAACCCTAACCCCCACCCTAACCCCAGCCCCCTAAGCCTAACCCCCTAACCCTAACCCCTAACCCCAACCCCCTAACCCTAACCCCCTAACCCTAACCCCCTAACCCCTAACCCCAACCCCCTAAGCCTAACCCTCTAAGCCTAACCCCCTAACCCCTAACCCCAACCCCCTAACCCTAACCCCCTAACCCCTAATCCCAACCCTTACCCGAACCCCCTAACCCCAACCCCCTAACCCTAACCCCCACACCCAACCCACACCCAACCCCCCCCAACCCCAACCGCCTAACCCTAACCCCCACCCCCAACCCACACCCAACCCCCCCAACCCCAACCCCCTAACCCCCTAACCCCAACCCTAACCCCAACCCTAACCCCTAACCCCAACCCCCTAACCCCAACCCCAACCCCACCCCAACCCTTACCGTAACCACCCTAACCCCAACCGCTAACAACCCGAACCCCAACCCCTAACCCTAATGGCCCTAACCCTAACGGCCCTAACCCCCTAACCCTAACGACCCTAACCCTAACCCCAAACCCAACGCTAATGCCCTAAACCCTAGCCGGGAACCACGTAACGTCAGGTCCTAACCCTCCGCGGCGAGCAGAGGGGGACTTCCGGGCCCCGGAGGACTTCCGTATCGGCGAGCAGTCCTCCGGGGCGAGCAGAGGGGCACTTCCGGGCCCCGGAGGACTTCCGTATCAGCGAGCAGTCCTCCGGGAGGGCTACGGAGGCCCATGGTGCATCGAGGTGGAGCTGGGCAGCCATTTGCGGTCGCCGAAGTCCTCCGGGGGTGTAGAGACAGATCTGTCGGCTGGCTGGGGTGGCCCGTCGTACAGAGGGATGGAGCTTGGGTGTTAGTTCGTGGTTTGGGAGCGTAGAGAGATGCGTCGTCGTGTGGTGTTCTGGAGTGTGAAAGGAAATGAAAAAGGTACCTCATTTGCATACATAATTGACGTATTTGTGTAGTTGGAGGTTACCCTATATTCTAATTGGGAGTAATGCATAATTGTTATGGTGTGGATTGCTTATGGATTACTCCCAACTGGAATACGGGGTACTATGTATACCTAGGGTGTGTTTCTTGGTCAGTATAAAAAAATCGAAATATAATAAGTCTGGTGCAGCAGTAGAAAATGGCACCTCCCTGGGAGCAATTTGTTGAAGTTTAATATATTATTCATTTAAATGAATAATTAGTCCCAGGGAGGTGCCATTTTCTACTGCTGCTAAATCATGTTTTCATTGATGTCTGCCTCAAACATAAGAACATGAAAGACAAAAAGACAGACACCAAAAAAAAAATCCCCTAAATCAATGACAAGACACCAAACCAACTGAATTCACAGACAAGATGACAGAAACCAAAAAACCCCAAAGACAAAACTATGCAGAAAAAATGTAAAACAAAACATGAGACACACACAAAAACAAGCCTGAGAAAGACCAACAAAAAAGATGCAAGGGCAACAAAGACACAGACAAAAGGCAGAGACAGACAAAAAAAAAAAATCGAGAGAACACAAGAGAGCAAATTAATCTTTATTGGTTGGACATTTTTCTACCTACCTCTGGGGGTCTAAGAAGTACTCTTTCAACTATCATTAGGAGCTCTCACAGCAGTTAAGGTGATTTTATACACTGATGTAACATTCCACCATTACTGCCTAAGCTTGACATTCTCCTTCTCTTACTCCTCAGATGTAATTCCATCCCGCTATTGTCTAACAGTGCTGTTTTCTTTGGACACCAGTTATGCTCAAGTAGTCATCTACATTTCTTTAAAACTATGCAAATTTACAAAAATCTACTTTACACAGCTAGTAATGCACATGCTTCCTTTTAACATATCACTATCTAGAGGTACGCGTAGCAGTTAACAACTCTCCCAGAGCTGCAGGAGATTCTTTCGCTCAAAGAATCACTTACAAACTTTATTTCCATTACTTTGGGAGTCCCAGTTGAGAGCTGCCTATGCCTGCACAAGTTCTCCTCTTTCTTTTCCCCGGCGCCTCTGTTTACCTGTGTGCGTGACAGACGCTCGCTTAGCTTTGTACTGTCGTTTCCTTTTTCCGTTACCACAGTGATTTTGATTGGGATGCTTTACTGCCTAGAGTGGTTCTGTTAATTTTTTTTTTTGGTGTGTTTCCATTGACCCACAACTAACTCCAAGCAAGCCTTCTAACAGCATTATTTACACCTGGCCTCAAAAATTTACTTGTACTACCAATATTAAAAATACTTTCTTCCTTACCGTAAGGGTAGCAATTACTTGAACATTTACTCAGTTTTCACTCGTGCTTCTTATACACACACACACAACCTCTAAAAACTCATCCTTACGTTAATAGCAGTTGCAACGATTTAGTGCCTGTGATTCTTCCTGTAGTGGCTTGCACGATTCTCATTCCCATTAGGTACTCCGTCTGTTGCTTCACACATATCTGTTTTCATCTCTGAGGCGACGTCTCCGCGATCGGTATTCCCAGGCAGAGCGTGAGACCGTTCCGCTCGTCCCGATGGGCCCTGCTAAAACAACAATTGACAAACAACATTACATCACAAACCACAACACCCGTCAAAAGAATTTACAATGCTACTAATACAAAATACAGTTAGGCCTCCCTGCTTCACAATCCGGTCCTTTTCAATAACAGCCGATGACCCCCCACACCCTGCGACCGCAACCGGCAGCTTAACAACATACTGTCCTGCAACGACAGGCACCAACCACGTTCCAGGGGAACGTTCCCCAGGAACGGCATTCCGCAAGAGCCTTGAAAAAGTCACCCTGCCTGCAAAAACCTCAGCCTGAACCCCTCAAGAATAACCTCAGCTGGGATTCTAGTTTGCTTATTCTCTACATGTCTAAAAAAATCTCTCTTCCACTTACAAGCTGCAAGGACAAATTAGAAAAACATACACAAACACAAATCATACAGTGTTAAAACACATTCAAAACACCGCCCATTTGGCTATCACACAAACCACCCCTGACTCTCGGCTCATCCGTTCTGCCGCCTGCCTGCCGCAATGAGCCGTGGCCCACATCTACGGGGCTCCTCGGGAACGCCGCTTCCGGGAGCCTCAAAAACCGATCACCCTGCCTGCAAAAACCCCGGCCCGAGCACGACCTGCGTCCAAACATTGGCGATGAACATCGCCTCGCAGAGCGGCCGGGACTGGGGAAAAAAAACCCCAGCCGAGGGAAAAAAAAAAAAAAATCGCCCGGCTGGGGTTTGTTTTTTTTTTTTTTTAAATAAAAAATTGATCTCCTGTCTGTATTACATATAACCTAAAACAAAAAAGCCACACATACCAGGTTAGACCCACCCCCCACCCCCCCACCTCCAACGTGTCCGTTTCACCACCCACCAACCACGATGGCAGATCACCCCATATCTAAGGGGTCCACCCCAATCATGCCGGGAACTGCCTCACCACATCCCTCTAGACATCACCGCTCCACATGATTCTATAGCATCAGCCTTTGTAACCAGAAACCAAGAAAGATGCTTCCCTAGGTGTGCCCCTGCTGCTCCTCTTCCCTTTGAATTGTCCGCTCTGGCACGATCGGCTCGAGAATATGCCCCGGGGACACGCGTCACCCCGTGCCTCCTGCAAAATGCTACGTAAGAGACTCTACGGCCCGCTTGCCGATAGCTACTGGCTGCCCCCAGAAGCGGGCCATACAACCTCCACCCAAACAGGCCATGCTAATTGACACATTATCCTCCTGTGCTTTGACTATTCCATCCTGACAAGAGTTACTACACGGAGGCAATGCGGCTCCACCTCAAATACACATATACACGCTCCACAAACGTTACCTAAAGGTGCTAGAATACCACACAGGGGAGACTTAATGCCAAGCCGACAGAGCCTGACGGTAAGCACAATGGTGCTGAGGACGCACAGCACAAACTCTGGCGTGGCTCTGCTGTGCAAGAATGCCATACTCTGGAGACCTAAGACGACCCCACCGCTAGGAATAAACCCCTGGAAAAACTCTCAAGAAAGTCAGACGTGAGAGCTGAGGGCAAAGCCCGAGCAACAGCCACAAGACAGACTGACCAAAAGCACCTACTATGCTAAACTACACCGACAGCATCATGCTTCTACGTCACACCACAAAAAGATGCGGTCGATTGGCGCTAGACCGATGACTCGAGCCTGTGTGGGCATGACTGATGGCTACCGCACATCACAGTAGGATGTGAGTATGCCCGAGGCACCTTGGATGCAAGTGCCAAAACACACACCGAGATGTTTGATAAGGTACGCTTACGAACACACACTAGACGTTCCACACGACCCTTCCCACTCATCCCAGAGCTGTTTTGCCAGCACATGCATCGTGATGCGTATCGCTCCCTCCGCCCGCACAAGGCCAATTCCCCGCAAGCTACCCTCCCGTTACGCCGACGTTTAGACGCGCTCGGTCTCCACGACCTGCGGATTTTTGCTGCGCCGCGTTGCTTTTGTGGTGCCTCTGGTCACGGTCCATTGTCAATGGCCATCCTCGGTAGCGGACGTGTCACTAAACGCAAGATGCCGTTAATCGCTTCGTGCCGCTCTGCCGCTCGCAAACACAAAATCCAAAGCTGTTGAACGCACACCTTGTCTGTGAGAGAACGAAGCTCCGCAGCTCTGCTCATCTGCTCCTCTCTGATTCCAAAGATAACGCTTCACAGTCAGAGACCTCTGTGGCACCTGAAAATCCAGAGCAGCGCAATGCTAGATCTGCCCTAAAGTGACAGATCGCTCTGATGCCTGTCACACGCTGCTCCTCGGACCTCGATTCCTCAACCGTTTCCACAGGCTTGCTACAAGGTGCCTGCAAAAAAATCAGGAAAACCATTGCCAACTTAGAGACTTTGCTCATGCTACCTCACGAACTGTGATCTGCTCAACTCCCACCCACATACACAGAGACCTCAAGGTCACTTAAACCCTCTATGCTGGCTCTGCAATGCCATACGATACCAACATAAAGACAGCCGTACGATGCGTGTGCAAACATAATGCTGTACGATGCAACGTGCTCATAGATCGCAGTCAAGGCAAAATACAATACAGAGCACTGCAATGGAAGACCAAACACAATACAGGGCCAAGAGTCTCTCAAAGGACAGTCTATATACACGTGGAACGATATAATTCAAGTCGCGACACGGAGCCGTATGACACAAGACTGTCTTGAGCGGCGCTCGATATGAGCGCGGAGGAATATGGTAAAACACCCGTACAGAGCCGACCGATGCGTTACAAAATTCAACTACAAAGCAAGTTATGACATGAGGCCATACAAGTTCAAATGTGGCACGATACGATGCAGAACGTGATGCAGGGCCGTACGATGCGAGATAGACTCGAGCGGTCGGTCGAAATTAGTGCGGAGCAATAGCGTACGAGCCAAACGATGCGTTACAAAATTCAAACGGAGAGCGACAGAATACAAACGGTGACGCGAGGCCATACGAACCCAAATACAGAGCGCGCGCAATACAAAAAAGTTACGCCGGGCCGGGCGAGGCAACAGTGTCTCAAATGGCAGTCGATACGAGCACGGAGGGTTACGACACGATACGAGACCAAACACGGAGCGATACGGCACAAAACAAAGCACAAAGTGAGGCGGTCTCAGACGGTAGCCAAAACCTATGCAGACTGCTGGAACACAACACAGAACTGGAATATTTGATGTATGCAATGCCAGGCTTTAAGACCTACACCCGTAAGGGTGCAGGGATGAAATGCTGCAGGGGATCTCTGTGGAAACAGAACTTACCAGAGCAGAGCTGTCATGGCAACCCAGATCGCCTCCACAAAGGCGACCCTCCAGAAACTTCTGTGATGCAAGATGCGCTTTAAGCTCTGATCACAAGACGAGAAGTGCTCAATGGGCTCTACGCCAAAGCAGCGAGGCATTAGAGAACCCACAGACACCTACTGAGGTGGGTGCCAAATGCCGAGAGCCCGTGGGGCAGTAGAGACCCCCGGAAAGCACCATACAGGAGACCGAACGCAGACAACACTAATGATGCTAGGACACAGACATAGGCCAGAAAGTTCACATCCTGCGGGTTGGACCCCAGGCCCTCTATCCACCCCCAGACATAACGGAGCCTAAGCAGCCCTCTCCGCAACAGTCGTTAAACCACCCTCCCGGCCCCACACCATCCACCGCTTTTGCCACTTACCCTTCGGAGGGCAGGGTCCAGAATCCATGCTCAGCAGCAGCGCTTCCTGTAACTGGGATGCTCCTGCATTCACCTGGTTCCTCTTAATCACCCGCAAGACAGAGCACCGCTAGTCACTGACAGGCCGGCTGGCATTGACTGCCACGATGACACACTCCTCAGAAGTGCCACGCTGCTCCTCCCCCCCAAAAAAATCAGATGTTGCAGCTGGCATATCCTACAGAAGCGAGAGAACCCAAGAGATAAAGCACTCATCCTGCTCTGGAGCCATAACCCGCTCTGCAGTTCCTGCCCTGATGCTCCTCTCTCCTCTGTTGACTCAACTTAAATCCTCGGCCGTTTGAGGAAAGCCCTCACGGTGCCTGTAAAGACCAAAGACAAACACTCAACCGAGTAGTCACATGATCCTCAGCGATTCGAGCCCAGCCGGACCGCGTAATGAGCCACTTGCCTCTTCTCAGACTAGCAATTGCTGTGTGGCTTCACCTCTCCAAAACACAGAGAAAAAAGTATGGCACCAAGATACTGCCCAAGTCCTCAGCCCGCTCGTGGCACTTCCTCTCTCCCGCTGCTTCACCTAGGCTGCTCGGAGACAGACTCTTCAGTTTGCTGTGCTGAGGCCTGGCCGCCGCCCGCGGAACACCAACAGGGTAATGATTCTAGCTACGTGTATATTATGACACGTCAGTAAATTGCTGATTTAGCACACTGGTCATGTCTCACCTTGCCAAAGACCGCTCCGGTGCGGATATCCCACCTCACACATTGATTCTGACCTACAAGACACCAAATAAGCTAGTCAAGATCCACTGACAGTCACGCCAGTTCTCAAACATCAGATGCCAGCCTGCCTCCATCTGGCACTCTGCTCACCTCTTCCATCACCCTTTGGCACATGGCTCATTGCTCCGCATCTAAAAAACCCAAACAAACCGCATAAAGCAATTCGCCTGGATGCTGACCGACAGCTTGACGAGACAAAAGGTCTGTCGTCTTTCTGTATATGCCTTCTAGATAGATCTAAAAAAAAACCAAAAAAACAAAGCCCAGGTATTGAGCCCCACGTATACAAGCTAAGGCACATGCAAGCTTTGACCCACTTGACCACCACAGAAACCGCTGCTCCCAGAAGGCCAGAGTCCAAGCTCTGGCACCTGGAAAACATGATGAAAATAACTCTGTTCCAGCTATCTACAGCTACTTGTCCAGAGATAGACCATACAGTGCTTTCCAGAACTATCAGGGCACGTCAACATAATATCACACCACTGTAAAGCTATGCTACCCACATCTTTAGTGTTTCTACACCCCTGGGCAGGGCAGCTCCAACCACACAGCAACGCCGAGCATGGACGCCACAAACATGACGGAGGCACAAGAAGATGGCAAGCGACAAGGATGACTCCCATACAGACGATGATGCCGGCAGAGAAACCCTGTGACACCACACAGGTGCGGATGCTTTAGAGCAGCCCCAGGAAAGAGAGGCGATGGCTGTGGCCCGAGAGAGAAAGCTCACGTCAAAACCAGAACGAAGGATGCATGAGAAGCTGAGCTTTAAGACCTAAGACTGTTAAGGACATGGGGATGAAAGCCCAAAAGCCAACTCCGTGCAAACAGAGCTCTCAACAGTGGAGCTGCAGGCACCACCTAGCCCAACACTGCAAGAGATGACCATTCAAACATCTACGATGCGCTGCATGCCAGACAAATGCGAGCTCTAAGCTATAATTGCAAAGCTCGTTGAGCTTTTCAGACAAAGTGGGCTGCAAGTGGCACCAGAAAAGATACAAGCTGAAGTGCCTTGGAGGTACTTGGGGTGGATGATCACTGAAACGTCGGTAACCCCCCAGAAGGTTGAATTAAGAATTCAGATTAAAACATTAAATGATGTACAAAAATTGGTAGGAGACGTTAACTGGATTCGACCGATTTGTGGGATCACAAACCAAGATATGGAGCCCCTGGTTCAGCTCTTGCGAGGGGATAGCAGGTTAAACTCTCCTCGGCAATTGACCAAGGAAGCCTGGGAAGCAGTAGCAAACATTTCTGAAAAGGTAACTCAAGCATTTAGTTCTAGGATAGACCCCTTGATAGGGATCACTTTGGCAGTAATCAATCATGAGCGACATCCCTATGCGCTTATAATACAGTGGATAACAAAGCTAGAATCAAAAGCGGACCCATTGAAAATTTTAGAGTGGGTCTTTTTGCCTCAGTAGCACAGAAAAACCATCACCACGAAAGTAGAGTGTTTTGCAAATTTGATTATGAAAGGGCGCAACAGAATTATTGATATATCGGCAAAGGACCTGAAAACGATTTTAGTAGCATTACAACAAGAATATTCAACTTGGGCTTTGCAGCACTCTGTTCCCTTGCAAACTGCATTAGCAGAATTTGAGGGTGACATTTAGATTCATTATCCATCACACAAAATGTTTACCTTTAAAAAAAAAAAAAAAAACAAAAAACCCCCCACAAACATGAAGTAGAAAAAAATCAAAGTGTAGTCAATATGCAGTTCAAGGTGCTACAGTATTTACGGATGGTGGTGGGAAAACAGGCAAGGCAGCAATAGTACGGCGAGAGCACGGAGAATGGAAAGAACGGGTACTTGTCGTGCCAGGATCAGTTCAAAGGGTAGAACTACAGGCAGTAATTGAAGCCTTTAAATTATGGTCTGAAGAACCTGTGAATATAATTACTGATTCTTTATATGTAGTTGGAGTACTCCAAAGATTGGAAGGTTGAATCCTCAGACAGGTAGAGCAGGAACAGCTATACCAACAATTTAGAACGCTTTGGTTTTTATTGCAGAAAAGACGACACCCTTATTACGTTATGCATATACGCAGCCATACCAACCTTCCAGGGGAATTGGTGGAAGGAAATGCAAGAGCTGATCGGCTGACTGCCGCAGTATGGGCTGGACCTGCTCCGGACTGTTTAGGTCAAGCGCAAGCCTCTCATGCCTTTTTCCATCAATCTGCCAAAGTTTTAGCGAGACAATTTAATCTAAGTGCAGGTGACGCTAGAGCTATTATACAGACTTGTGCTGATTGTCAACAAATAGGCCCAGGAATCGCGATTACGGTTAGTCCCGGAGGATTGCCTTCGCTACAACTATGGCAGATGGATGTGACACATGTTGCTGACTTTGGAAGATTTAAATATGTTCATGTTTCAATTGATTGCTATTCTGCAGTAGTTTGGGCCACTGCACAAACAGGAGAAACTAGTAGGCATGTACAAAAGCATTTGCGAGCTGCATTCGCAGCCCATGGTATACCCCTACAAATTAAAACCGATAATGGTCCTTGTTATGTAGCCCAGTCAAGCCAACCATTTCTTGCTCAATGGGGAGTGACGCATGTTACTGGAATACCACATCCCCCAACTGGACAAGCTATTGTTGAACGAATGAATCATTCCCTGAAGTGTTTATTGCAAAAACAAAAAGGGGGAGAGGCTACCACACCACCCCAAGAACGTTTGAATAAAGCCTTATATGTGTTAAATTATTTCCATCTAGCAGAAGGAGAAACATGTAAAAGGAATGACAGGAAGTCTGTTTGCGTTAACACAAAATGTGCAAGTAAAAGTTAAAAATTTGGAAAAGAATATGTGGGAAGGACCTTTTCAACTGCTAACCTGGGGACGAGGTTATGCTTGTGTCATTACAGATTCTGGAACTTGTTTGGTACCCGCAAAATGGGTAAAACCATGGGTGAAACAGTCACCATCGTCGTCGTCGGACACATCTTGACACTACCAGGTGTCATCGCAATCTGGATGCCACCTCAGCCAAAAGAAAATGTATGGGTAAATCACACTGAAATTAGCAGTATCATGAGAGGAACATGGAAAGCTTTTAGGGCAAACCGCTCTAGAACTACAAATCCTTTGGTAAGATATAATACTGGTTTTCATAGCTTTATACAAGCACTTTTTCCATCACTAGAAGTAGCTTCTATCGCTAGGAGTAGTACAGCTAGAATTGTTTGCCTTGTAACATTCTGCTATTAATTTAAGCATAGTTGATATGTGACTGCTGGATTATGGCAAGATGCCGTGTAAACAAAACCTACGAACCAACAGACGGGGTGGCTGTGGCGCGTGCAGCACGTCTGGCCAGCGGGCACATGCGCCATAGGCTCCCTGTGTTGAGAGGTGGCAACCGAGGCATGTTCTGACACTCGCTGGCCACGTGTGTCGAAACTCGTTCCTTGGCAAAGGTATAAATACCGGGATTTCCCGAAGAGCAGGGGGATCGGTGTACGGCAAGGCCACCGTTGCCTCCGTGGGGACGCCCACGTAAAGCTGGCACCTACCGACTGCTGGGCTGAGTTCACGGCACAGGACGATACAAGAATGCACAGATGGTCCATCTTCCTCACAGTCGTTGGCTTGCAAATGATCCATCAGGTTTTGTTTATAGATAAACAAAAAGGGGGAGATGTTGGGATCACCCTGCAAGGGCTCGACCTTAAGGAGAAGGAGCTGTGGTGTTGATCTGCACGGCTCGACCTTAAGAAGAAGGAGCTGTGGCACTGAGAAGCTGGTAAACAGCTGGATATCTGCTCGGCTCGGCCTTGAGGAGAAGGAGCTGTGGAAAACAACTAAGCAGCAGCAAAGGAGTGCAGGAACACCTGCAGGCGGCGAATCCTGACTGTGTGAGAGGCGCGTGGACAGCGCGTGATATTTTGTATATAACCAATTGCAATAATGTGTGTAACAAGCTGTAACCAATCATGAGTCTGTACGCAGTGACTAAACAAAGACTATGATATATATTGGAGTCAGACAAGACAATAAACGGCTTTGGAATATAACTCTCATAGAGTTGTGAAGTCCATCCTTCTCCCGCATAACCCTAATGCCCTAACCCTAACCCCTAACCCTAAACCATAACCCTAACCCCTAACCCTAACCCCTAAACCCTAACCCCCTAACCCTAACCCCCACCCTAACCCAAACCCCCTAACCCTAACCCCTAACCCCAACCGCCTAACCCCCACCCCCTAACCCTAACACCTAACCACAACCCTAACCCCTAAGCCTAACCCCTAACCCCAACCACTAACCCCTAACCCTAATCCCCTAACCCCAACCACTAACCCCTAACCCTAACCCCTAAACCCTAACCCCTAAACCCTAACCCCCACCCTAAACCCTAACCCTAACCCCCTAAGCCCAACCCCAACCCTAACCCCCTAATCCTAACCCCTAACCCCAACCCTTACCCGAACCCCCTAACCCCAACCCCCTGACCCTAACCCCCTAACCCTAACCCCCACCCTAACCCCAGCCCCCTAAGCCTAACCCCCTAACCCTAACCCCTAACCCCAACCCCCTAACCCTAACCCCCTAACCCTAACCCCCTAACCCCTAACCCCAACCCCCTAAGCCTAACCCTCTAAGCCTAACCCCCTAACCCCTAACCCCAACCCCCTAACCCTAACCCCCTAACCCCTAATCCCAACCCTTACCCGAACCCCCTAACCCCAACCCCCTAACCCTAACCCCCACACCCAACCCACACCCAACCCCCCCCAACCCCAACCGCCTAACCCTAACCCCCACCCCCAACCCACACCCAACCCCCCCAACCCCAACCCCCTAACCCCCTAACCCCAACCCTAACCCCAACCCTAACCCCTAACCCCAACCCCCTAACCCCAACCCCAACCCCACCCCAACCCTTACCGTAACCACCCTAACCCCAACCGCTAACAACCCGAACCCCAACCCCTAACCCTAATGGCCCTAACCCTAACGGCCCTAACCCCCTAACCCTAACGACCCTAACCCTAACCCCAAACCCAACGCTAATGCCCTAAACCCTAGCCGGGAACCACGTAACGTCAGGCTCTAACCCTCCGCGGCGAGCAGAGGGGGACTTCCGGGCCCCGGAGGACTTCCGTATCGGCGAGCAGTCCTCCGGGGCGAGCAGAGGGGCACTTCCGGGCCCCGGAGGACTTCCGTATCAGCGAGCAGTCCTCCGGGAGGGCTACGGAGGCCCATGGTGCATCGAGGTGGAGCTGGGCAGCCATTTGCGGTCGCCGAAGTCCTCCGGGGGTGTAGAGACAGATCTGTCGGCTGGCTGGGGTGGCCCGTCGTACAGAGGGATGGAGCTTGGGTGTTAGTTCGTGGTTTGGGAGCGTAGAGAGATGCGTCGTCGTGTGGTGTTCTGGAGTGTGAAAGGAAATGAAAAAGGTACCTCATTTGCATACATAATTGACGTATTTGTGTAGTTGGAGGTTACCCTATATTCTAATTGGGAGTAATGCATAATTGTTATGGTGTGGATTGCTTATGGATTACTCCCAACTGGAATACGGGGTACTATGTATACCTAGGGTGTGTTTCTTGGTCAGTATAAAAAAATCGAAATATAATAAGTCTGGTGCAGCAGTAGAAAATGGCACCTCCCTGGGAGCAATTTGTTGAAGTTTAATATATTATTCATTTAAATGAATAATTAGTCCCAGGGAGGTGCCATTTTCTACTGCTGCTAAATCATGTTTTCATTGATGTCTGCCTCAAACATAAGAACATGAAAGACAAAAAGACAGACACCAAAAAAAAAATCCCCTAAATCAATGACAAGACACCAAACCAACTGAATTCACAGACAAGATGACAGAAACCAAAAAACCCCAAAGACAAAACTATGCAGAAAAAATGTAAAACAAAACATGAGACACACACAAAAACAAGCCTGAGAAAGACCAACAAAAAAGATGCAAGGGCAACAAAGACACAGACAAAAGGCAGAGACAGACAAAAAAAAAAAATCGAGAGAACACAAGAGAGCAAATTAATCTTTATTGGTTGGACATTTTTCTACCTACCTCTGGGGGTCTAAGAAGTACTCTTTCAACTATCATTAGGAGCTCTCACAGCAGTTAAGGTGATTTTATACACTGATGTAACATTCCACCATTACTGCCTAAGCTTGACATTCTCCTTCTCTTACTCCTCAGATGTAATTCCATCCCGCTATTGTCTAACAGTGCTGTTTTCTTTGGACACCAGTTATGCTCAAGTAGTCATCTACATTTCTTTAAAACTATGCAAATTTACAAAAATCTACTTTACACAGCTAGTAATGCACATGCTTCCTTTTAACATATCACTATCTAGAGGTACGCGTAGCAGTTAACAACTCTCCCAGAGCTGCAGGAGATTCTTTCGCTCAAAGAATCACTTACAAACTTTATTTCCATTACTTTGGGAGTCCCAGTTGAGAGCTGCCTATGCCTGCACAAGTTCTCCTCTTTCTTTTCCCCGGCGCCTCTGTTTACCTGTGTGCGTGACAGACGCTCGCTTAGCTTTGTACTGTCGTTTCCTTTTTCCGTTACCACAGTGATTTTGATTGGGATGCTTTACTGCCTAGAGTGGTTCTGTTAATTTTTTTTTTTGGTGTGTTTCCATTGACCCACAACTAACTCCAAGCAAGCCTTCTAACAGCATTATTTACACCTGGCCTCAAAAATTTACTTGTACTACCAATATTAAAAATACTTTCTTCCTTACCGTAAGGGTAGCAATTACTTGAACATTTACTCAGTTTTCACTCGTGCTTCTTATACACACACACACAACCTCTAAAAACTCATCCTTACGTTAATAGCAGTTGCAACGATTTAGTGCCTGTGATTCTTCCTGTAGTGGCTTGCACGATTCTCATTCCCATTAGGTACTCCGTCTGTTGCTTCACACATATCTGTTTTCATCTCTGAGGCGACGTCTCCGCGATCGGTATTCCCAGGCAGAGCGTGAGACCGTTCCGCTCGTCCCGATGGGCCCTGCTAAAACAACAATTGACAAACAACATTACATCACAAACCACAACACCCGTCAAAAGAATTTACAATGCTACTAATACAAAATACAGTTAGGCCTCCCTGCTTCACAATCCGGTCCTTTTCAATAACAGCCGATGACCCCCCACACCCTGCGACCGCAACCGGCAGCTTAACAACATACTGTCCTGCAACGACAGGCACCAACCACGTTCCAGGGGAACGTTCCCCAGGAACGGCATTCCGCAAGAGCCTTGAAAAAGTCACCCTGCCTGCAAAAACCTCAGCCTGAACCCCTCAAGAATAACCTCAGCTGGGATTCTAGTTTGCTTATTCTCTACATGTCTAAAAAAATCTCTCTTCCACTTACAAGCTGCAAGGACAAATTAGAAAAACATACACAAACACAAATCATACAGTGTTAAAACACATTCAAAACACCGCCCATTTGGCTATCACACAAACCACCCCTGACTCTCGGCTCATCCGTTCTGCCGCCTGCCTGCCGCAATGAGCCGTGGCCCACATCTACGGGGCTCCTCGGGAACGCCGCTTCCGGGAGCCTCAAAAACCGATCACCCTGCCTGCAAAAACCCCGGCCCGAGCACGACCTGCGTCCAAACATTGGCGATGAACATCACCTCGCAGAGCGGCCGGGACTGGGGAAAAAAAACCCCAGCCGAGGGAAAAAAAAAAAAAAATCGCCCGGCTGGGGTTTGTTTTTTTTTTTTTTTAAATAAAAAATTGATCTCCTGTCTGTATTACATATAACCTAAAACAAAAAAGCCACACATACCAGGTTAGACCCACCCCCCACCCCCCCACCTCCAACGTGTCCGTTTCACCACCCACCAACCACGATGGCAGATCACCCCATATCTAAGGGGTCCACCCCAATCATGCCGGGAACTGCCTCACCACATCCCTCTAGACATCACCGCTCCACATGATTCTATAGCATCAGCCTTTGTAACCAGAAACCAAGAAAGATGCTTCCCTAGGTGTGCCCCTGCTGCTCCTCTTCCCTTTGAATTGTCCGCTCTGGCACGATCGGCTCGAGAATATGCCCCGGGGACACGCGTCACCCCGTGCCTCCTGCAAAATGCTACGTAAGAGACTCTACGGCCCGCTTGCCGATAGCTACTGGCTGCCCCCAGAAGCGGGCCATACAACCTCCACCCAAACAGGCCATGCTAATTGACACATTATCCTCCTGTGCTTTGACTATTCCATCCTGACAAGAGTTACTACACGGAGGCAATGCGGCTCCACCTCAAATACACATATACACGCTCCACAAACGTTACCTAAAGGTGCTAGAATACCACACAGGGGAGACTTAATGCCAAGCCGACAGAGCCTGACGGTAAGCACAATGGTGCTGAGGACGCACAGCACAAACTCTGGCGTGGCTCTGCTGTGCAAGAATGCCATACTCTGGAGACCTAAGACGACCCCACCGCTAGGAATAAACCCCTGGAAAAACTCTCAAGAAAGTCAGACGTGAGAGCTGAGGGCAAAGCCCGAGCAACAGCCACAAGACAGACTGACCAAAAGCACCTACTATGCTAAACTACACCGACAGCATCATGCTTCTACGTCACACCACAAAAAGATGCGGTCGATTGGCGCTAGACCGATGACTCGAGCCTGTGTGGGCATGACTGATGGCTACCGCACATCACAGTAGGATGTGAGTATGCCCGAGGCACCTTGGATGCAAGTGCCAAAACACACACCGAGATGTTTGATAAGGTACGCTTACGAACACACACTAGACGTTCCACACGACCCTTCCCACTCATCCCAGAGCTGTTTTGCCAGCACATGCATCGTGATGCGTATCGCTCCCTCCGCCCGCACAAGACCAATTCCCCGCAAGCTACCCTTCCGTTACGCCGACGTTTAGACGCGCTCGGTCTCCACGACCTGCGGATTTTTGCTGCGCCGCGTTGCTTTTGTGGTGCCTCTGGTCACGGTCCATTGTCAATGGCCATCCTCGGTAGCGGACGTGTCACTAAACGCAAGATGCCGTTAATCGCTTCGTGCCGCTCTGCCGCTCGCAAACACAAAATCCAAAGCTGTTGAACGCACACCTTGTCTGTGAGAGAACGAAGCTCCGCAGCTCTGCTCATCTGCTCCTCTCTGATTCCAAAGATAACGCTTCACAGTCAGAGACCTCTGTGGCACCTGAAAATCCAGAGCAGCGCAATGCTAGATCTGCCCTAAAGTGACAGATCGCTCTGATGCCTGTCACACGCTGCTCCTCGGACCTCGATTCCTCAACCGTTTCCACAGGCTTGCTACAAGGTGCCTGCAAAAAAATCAGGAAAACCATTGCCAACTTAGAGACTTTGCTCATGCTACCTCACGAACTGTGATCTGCTCAACTCCCACCCACATACACAGAGACCTCAAGGTCACTTAAACCCTCTATGCTGGCTCTGCAATGCCATACGATACCAACATAAAGACAGCCGTACGATGCGTGTGCAAACATAATGCTGTACGATGCAACGTGCTCATAGATCGCAGTCAAGGCAAAATACAATACAGAGCACTGCAATGGAAGACCAAACACAATACAGGGCCAAGAGTCTCTCAAAGGACAGTCTATATACACGTGGAACGATATAATTCAAGTCGCGACACGGAGCCGTATGACACAAGACTGTCTTGAGCGGCGCTCGATATGAGCGCGGAGGAATATGGTAAAACACCCGTACAGAGCCGACCGATGCGTTACAAAATTCAACTACAAAGCAAGTTATGACATGAGGCCATACAAGTTCAAATGTGGCACGATACGATGCAGAACGTGATGCAGGGCCGTACGATGCGAGATAGACTCGAGCGGTCGGTCGAAATTAGTGCGGAGCAATAGCGTACGAGCCAAACGATGCGTTACAAAATTCAAACGGAGAGCGACAGAATACAAACGGTGACGCGAGGCCATACGAACCCAAATACAGAGCGCGCGCAATACAAAAAAGTTACGCCGGGCCGGGCGAGGCAACAGTGTCTCAAATGGCAGTCGATACGAGCACGGAGGGTTACGACACGATACGAGACCAAACACGGAGCGATACGGCACAAAACAAAGCACAAAGTGAGGCGGTCTCAGACGGTAGCCAAAACCTATGCAGACTGCTGGAACACAACACAGAACTGGAATATTTGATGTATGCAATGCCAGGCTTTAAGACCTACACCCGTAAGGGTGCAGGGATGAAATGCTGCAGGGGATCTCTGTGGAAACAGAACTTACCAGAGCAGAGCTGTCATGGCAACCCAGATCGCCTCCACAAAGGCGACCCTCCAGAAACTTCTGTGATGCAAGATGCGCTTTAAGCTCTGATCACAAGACGAGAAGTGCTCAATGGGCTCTACGCCAAAGCAGCGAGGCATTAGAGAACCCACAGACACCTACTGAGGTGGGTGCCAAATGCCGAGAGCCCGTGGGGCAGTAGAGACCCCCGGAAAGCACCATACAGGAGACCGAACGCAGACAACACTAATGATGCTAGGACACAGACATAGGCCAGAAAGTTCACATCCTGCGGGTTGGACCCCAGGCCCTCTATCCACCCCCAGACATAACGGAGCCTAAGCAGCCCTCTCCGCAACAGTCGTTAAACCACCCTCCCGGCCCCACACCATCCACCGCTTTTGCCACTTACCCTTCGGAGGGCAGGGTCCAGAATCCATGCTCAGCAGCAGCGCTTCCTGTAACTGGGATGCTCCTGCATTCACCTGGTTCCTCTTAATCACCCGCAAGACAGAGCACCGCTAGTCACTGACAGGCCGGCTGGCATTGACTGCCACGATGACACACTCCTCAGAAGTGCCACGCTGCTCCTCCCCCCCAAAAAAATCAGATGTTGCAGCTGGCATATCCTACAGAAGCGAGAGAACCCAAGAGATAAAGCACTCATCCTGCTCTGGAGCCATAACCCGCTCTGCAGTTCCTGCCCTGATGCTCCTCTCTCCTCTGTTGACTCAACTTAAATCCTCGGCCGTTTGAGGAAAGCCCTCACGGTGCCTGTAAAGACCAAAGACAAACACTCAACCGAGTAGTCACATGATCCTCAGCGATTCGAGCCCAGCCGGACCGCGTAATGAGCCACTTGCCTCTTCTCAGACTAGCAATTGCTGTGTGGCTTCACCTCTCCAAAACACAGAGAAAAAAGTATGGCACCAAGATACTGCCCAAGTCCTCAGCCCGCTCGTGGCACTTCCTCTCTCCCGCTGCTTCACCTAGGCTGCTCGGAGACAGACTCTTCAGTTTGCTGTGCTGAGGCCTGGCCGCCGCCCGCGGAACACCAACAGGGTAATGATTCTAGCTACGTGTATATTATGACACGTCAGTAAATTGCTGATTTAGCACACTGGTCATGTCTCACCTTGCCAAAGACCGCTCCGGTGCGGATATCCCACCTCACACATTGATTCTGACCTACAAGACACCAAATAAGCTAGTCAAGATCCACTGACAGTCACGCCAGTTCTCAAACATCAGATGCCAGCCTGCCTCCATCTGGCACTCTGCTCACCTCTTCCATCACCCTTTGGCACATGGCTCATTGCTCCGCATCTAAAAAACCCAAACAAACCGCATAAAGCAATTCGCCTGGATGCTGACCGACAGCTTGACGAGACAAAAGGTCTGTCGTCTTTCTGTATATGCCTTCTAGATAGATCTAAAAAAAAACCAAAAAAACAAAGCCCAGGTATTGAGCCCCACGTATACAAGCTAAGGCACATGCAAGCTTTGACCCACTTGACCACCACAGAAACCGCTGCTCCCAGAAGGCCAGAGTCCAAGCTCTGGCACCTGGAAAACATGATGAAAATAACTCTGTTCCAGCTATCTACAGCTACTTGTCCAGAGATAGACCATACAGTGCTTTCCAGAACTATCAGGGCACGTCAACATAATATCACACCACTGTAAAGCTATGCTACCCACATCTTTAGTGTTTCTACACCCCTGGGCAGGGCAGCTCCAACCACACAGCAACGCCGAGCATGGACGCCACAAACATGACGGAGGCACAAGAAGATGGCAAGCGACAAGGATGACTCCCATACAGACGATGATGCCGGCAGAGAAACCCTGTGACACCACACAGGTGCGGATGCTTTAGAGCAGCCCCAGGAAAGAGAGGCGATGGCTGTGGCCCGAGAGAGAAAGCTCACGTCAAAACCAGAACGAAGGATGCATGAGAAGCTGAGCTTTAAGACCTAAGACTGTTAAGGACATGGGGATGAAAGCCCAAAAGCCAACTCCGTGCAAACAGAGCTCTCAACAGTGGAGCTGCAGGCACCACCTAGCCCAACACTGCAAGAGATGACCATTCAAACATCTACGATGCGCTGCATGCCAGACAAATGCGAGCTCTAAGCTATAATTGCAAAGCTCGTTGAGCTTTTCAGACAAAGTGGGCTGCAAGTGGCACCAGAAAAGATACAAGCTGAAGTGCCTTGGAGGTACTTGGGGTGGATGATCACTGAAACGTCGGTAACCCCCCAGAAGGTTGAATTAAGAATTCAGATTAAAACATTAAATGATGTACAAAAATTGGTAGGAGACGTTAACTGGATTCGACCGATTTGTGGGATCACAAACCAAGATATGGAGCCCCTGGTTCAGCTCTTGCGAGGGGATAGCAGGTTAAACTCTCCTCGGCAATTGACCAAGGAAGCCTGGGAAGCAGTAGCAAACATTTCTGAAAAGGTAACTCAAGCATTTAGTTCTAGGATAGACCCCTTGATAGGGATCACTTTGGCAGTAATCAATCATGAGCGACATCCCTATGCGCTTATAATACAGTGGATAACAAAGCTAGAATCAAAAGCGGACCCATTGAAAATTTTAGAGTGGGTCTTTTTGCCTCAGTAGCACAGAAAAACCATCACCACGAAAGTAGAGTGTTTTGCAAATTTGATTATGAAAGGGCGCAACAGAATTATTGATATATCGGCAAAGGACCTGAAAACGATTTTAGTAGCATTACAACAAGAATATTCAACTTGGGCTTTGCAGCACTCTGTTCCCTTGCAAACTGCATTAGCAGAATTTGAGGGTGACATTTAGATTCATTATCCATCACACAAAATGTTTACCTTTAAAAAAAAAAAAAAAAACAAAAAACCCCCCACAAACATGAAGTAGAAAAAAATCAAAGTGTAGTCAATATGCAGTTCAAGGTGCTACAGTATTTACGGATGGTGGTGGGAAAACAGGCAAGGCAGCAATAGTACGGCGAGAGCACGGAGAATGGAAAGAACGGGTACTTGTCGTGCCAGGATCAGTTCAAAGGGTAGAACTACAGGCAGTAATTGAAGCCTTTAAATTATGGTCTGAAGAACCTGTGAATATAATTACTGATTCTTTATATGTAGTTGGAGTACTCCAAAGATTGGAAGGTTGAATCCTCAGACAGGTAGAGCAGGAACAGCTATACCAACAATTTAGAACGCTTTGGTTTTTATTGCAGAAAAGACGACACCCTTATTACGTTATGCATATACGCAGCCATACCAACCTTCCAGGGGAATTGGTGGAAGGAAATGCAAGAGCTGATCGGCTGACTGCCGCAGTATGGGCTGGACCTGCTCCGGACTGTTTAGGTCAAGCGCAAGCCTCTCATGCCTTTTTCCATCAATCTGCCAAAGTTTTAGCGAGACAATTTAATCTAAGTGCAGGTGACGCTAGAGCTATTATACAGACTTGTGCTGATTGTCAACAAATAGGCCCAGGAATCGCGATTACGGTTAGTCCCGGAGGATTGCCTTCGCTACAACTATGGCAGATGGATGTGACACATGTTGCTGACTTTGGAAGATTTAAATATGTTCATGTTTCAATTGATTGCTATTCTGCAGTAGTTTGGGCCACTGCACAAACAGGAGAAACTAGTAGGCATGTACAAAAGCATTTGCGAGCTGCATTCGCAGCCCATGGTATACCCCTACAAATTAAAACCGATAATGGTCCTTGTTATGTAGCCCAGTCAAGCCAACCATTTCTTGCTCAATGGGGAGTGACGCATGTTACTGGAATACCACATCCCCCAACTGGACAAGCTATTGTTGAACGAATGAATCATTCCCTGAAGTGTTTATTGCAAAAACAAAAAGGGGGAGAGGCTACCACACCACCCCAAGAACGTTTGAATAAAGCCTTATATGTGTTAAATTATTTCCGTCTAGCAGAAGGAGAAACATGTAAAAGGAATGACAGGAAGTCTGTTTGCGTTAACACAAAATGTGCAAGTAAAAGTTAAAAATTTGGAAAAGAATATGTGGGAAGGACCTTTTCAACTGCTAACCTGGGGACGAGGTTATGCTTGTGTCATTACAGATTCTGGAACTTGTTTGGTACCCGCAAAATGGGTAAAACCATGGGTGAAACAGTCACCATCGTCGTCGTCGGACACATCTTGACACTACCAGGTGTCATCGCAATCTGGATGCCACCTCAGCCAAAAGAAAATGTATGGGTAAATCACACTGAAATTAGCAGTATCATGAGAGGAACATGGAAAGCTTTTAGGGCAAACCGCTCTAGAACTACAAATCCTTTGGTAAGATATAATATTGGTTTTCATAGCTTTATACAAGCACTTTTTCCATCACTAGAAGTAGCTTCTATCGCTAGGAGTAGTACAGCTAGAATTGTTTGCCTTGTAACATTCTGCTATTAATTTAAGCATAGTTGATATGTGACTGCTGGATTATGGCAAGATGCCGTGTAAACAAAACCTACGAACCAACAGACGGGGTGGCTGTGGCGCGTGCAGCACGTCTGGCCAGCGGGCACATGCGCCATAGGCTCCCTGTGTTGAGAGGTGGCAACCGAGGCATGTTCTGACACTCGCTGGCCACGTGTGTCGAAACTCGTTCCTTGGCAAAGGTATAAATACCGGGATTTCCCGAAGAGCAGGGGGATCGGTGTACGGCAAGGCCACCGTTGCCTCCGTGGGGACGCCCACGTAAAGCTGGCACCTACCGACTGCTGGGCTGAGTTCACGGCACAGGACGATACAAGAATGCACAGATGGTCCATCTTCCTCACAGTCGTTGGGTTGCAAATGATCCATCAGGTTTTGTTTATAGATAAACAAAAAGGGGGAGATGTTGGGATCACCCTGCAAGGGCTCGACCTTAAGGAGAAGGAGCTGTGGTGTTGATCTGCACGGCTCGACCTTAAGAAGAAGGAGCTGTGGCACTGAGAAGCTGGTAAACAGCTGGATATCTGCTCGGCTCGGCCTTGAGGAGAAGGAGCTGTGGAAAACAACTAAGCAGCAGCAAAGGAGTGCAGGAACACCTGCAGGCGGCGAATCCTGACTGTGTGAGAGGCGCGTGGACAGCGCGTGATATTTTGTATATAACCAATTGCAATAATGTGTGTAACAAGCTGTAACCAATCATGAGTCTGTACGCAGTGACTAAACAAAGACTATGATATATATTGGAGTCAGACAAGACAATAAACGGCTTTGGAATATAACTCTCATAGAGTTGTGAAGTCCATCCTTCTCCCGCATAACCCTAATGCCCTAACCCTAACCCCTAACCCTAAACCATAACCCTAACCCCTAACCCTAACCCCTAAACCCTAACCCCCTAACCCTAACCCCCACCCTAACCCAAACCCCCTAACCCTAACCCCTAACCCCAACCGCCTAACCCCCACCCCCTAACCCTAACACCTAACCACAACCCTAACCCCTAAGCCTAACCCCTAACCCCAACCACTAACCCCTAACCCTAATCCCCTAACCCCAACCACTAACCCCTAACCCTAACCCCTAAACCCTAACCCCTAAACCCTAACCCCCACCCTAAACCCTAACCCTAACCCCCTAAGCCCAACCCCAACCCTAACCCCCTAATCCTAACCCCTAACCCCAACCCTTACCCGAACCCCCTAACCCCAACCCCCTGACCCTAACCCCCTAACCCTAACCCCCACCCTAACCCCAGCCCCCTAAGCCTAACCCCCTAACCCTAACCCCTAACCCCAACCCCCTAACCCTAACCCCCTAACCCTAACCCCCTAACCCCTAACCCCAACCCCCTAAGCCTAACCCTCTAAGCCTAACCCCCTAACCCCTAACCCCAACCCCCTAACCCTAACCCCCTAACCCCTAATCCCAACCCTTACCCGAACCCCCTAACCCCAACCCCCTAACCCTAACCCCCACACCCAACCCACACCCAACCCCCCCCAACCCCAACCGCCTAACCCTAACCCCCACCCCCAACCCACACCCAACCCCCCCAACCCCAACCCCCTAACCCCCTAACCCCAACCCTAACCCCAACCCTAACCCCTAACCCCAACCCCCTAACCCCAACCCCAACCCCACCCCAACCCTTACCGTAACCACCCTAACCCCAACCGCTAACAACCCGAACCCCAACCCCTAACCCTAATGGCCCTAACCCTAACGGCCCTAACCCCCTAACCCTAACGACCCTAACCCTAACCCCAAACCCAACGCTAATGCCCTAAACCCTAGCCGGGAACCACGTAACGTCAGGTCCTAACCCTCCGCGGCGAGCAGAGGGGGACTTCCGGGCCCCGGAGGACTTCCGTATCGGCGAGCAGTCCTCCGGGGCGAGCAGAGGGGCACTTCCGGGCCCCGGAGGACTTCCGTATCAGCGAGCAGTCCTCCGGGGCGAGCAGAGGGGCACTTCCGGGCCCCGGAGGACTTCCGTATCAGCGAGCAGTCCTCCGGGAGGGCTACGGAGGCCCATGGTGCATCGAGGTGGAGCTGGGCAGCCATTTGCGGTCGCCGAAGTCCTCCGGGGGTGTAGAGACAGATCTGTCGGCTGGCTGGGGTGGCCCGTCGTACAGAGGGATGGAGCTTGGGTGTTAGTTCGTGGTTTGGGAGCGTAGAGAGATGCGTCGTCGTGTGGTGTTCTGGAGTGTGAAAGGAAATGAAAAAGGTACCTCATTTGCATACATAATTGACGTATTTGTGTAGTTGGAGGTTACCCTATATTCTAATTGGGAGTAATGCATAATTGTTATGGTGTGGATTGCTTATGGATTACTCCCAACTGGAATACGGGGTACTATGTATACCTAGGGTGTGTTTCTTGGTCAGTATAAAAAAATCGAAATATAATAAGTCTGGTGCAGCAGTAGAAAATGGCACCTCCCTGGGAGCAATTTGTTGAAGTTTAATATATTATTCATTTAAATGAATAATTAGTCCCAGGGAGGTGCCATTTTCTACTGCTGCTAAATCATGTTTTCATTGATGTCTGCCTCAAACATAAGAACATGAAAGACAAAAAGACAGACACCAAAAAAAAAATCCCCTAAATCAATGACAAGACACCAAACCAACTGAATTCACAGACAAGATGACAGAAACCAAAAAACCCCAAAGACAAAACTATGCAGAAAAAATGTAAAACAAAACATGAGACACACACAAAAACAAGCCTGAGAAAGACCAACAAAAAAGATGCAAGGGCAACAAAGACACAGACAAAAGGCAGAGACAGACAAAAAAAAAAAATCGAGAGAACACAAGAGAGCAAATTAATCTTTATTGGTTGGACATTTTTCTACCTACCTCTGGGGGTCTAAGAAGTACTCTTTCAACTATCATTAGGAGCTCTCACAGCAGTTAAGGTGATTTTATACACTGATGTAACATTCCACCATTACTGCCTAAGCTTGACATTCTCCTTCTCTTACTCCTCAGATGTAATTCCATCCCGCTATTGTCTAACAGTGCTGTTTTCTTTGGACACCAGTTATGCTCAAGTAGTCATCTACATTTCTTTAAAACTATGCAAATTTACAAAAATCTACTTTACACAGCTAGTAATGCACATGCTTCCTTTTAACATATCACTATCTAGAGGTACGCGTAGCAGTTAACAACTCTCCCAGAGCTGCAGGAGATTCTTTCGCTCAAAGAATCACTTACAAACTTTATTTCCATTACTTTGGGAGTCCCAGTTGAGAGCTGCCTATGCCTGCACAAGTTCTCCTCTTTCTTTTCCCCGGCGCCTCTGTTTACCTGTGTGCGTGACAGACGCTCGCTTAGCTTTGTACTGTCGTTTCCTTTTTCCGTTACCACAGTGATTTTGATTGGGATGCTTTACTGCCTAGAGTGGTTCTGTTAATTTTTTTTTTTGGTGTGTTTCCATTGACCCACAACTAACTCCAAGCAAGCCTTCTAACAGCATTATTTACACCTGGCCTCAAAAATTTACTTGTACTACCAATATTAAAAATACTTTCTTCCTTACCGTAAGGGTAGCAATTACTTGAACATTTACTCAGTTTTCACTCGTGCTTCTTATACACACACACACAACCTCTAAAAACTCATCCTTACGTTAATAGCAGTTGCAACGATTTAGTGCCTGTGATTCTTCCTGTAGTGGCTTGCACGATTCTCATTCCCATTAGGTACTCCGTCTGTTGCTTCACACATATCTGTTTTCATCTCTGAGGCGACGTCTCCGCGATCGGTATTCCCAGGCAGAGCGTGAGACCGTTCCGCTCGTCCCGATGGGCCCTGCTAAAACAACAATTGACAAACAACATTACATCACAAACCACAACACCCGTCAAAAGAATTTACAATGCTACTAATACAAAATACAGTTAGGCCTCCCTGCTTCACAATCCGGTCCTTTTCAATAACAGCCGATGACCCCCCACACCCTGCGACCGCAACCGGCAGCTTAACAACATACTGTCCTGCAACGACAGGCACCAACCACGTTCCAGGGGAACGTTCCCCAGGAACGGCATTCCGCAAGAGCCTTGAAAAAGTCACCCTGCCTGCAAAAACCTCAGCCTGAACCCCTCAAGAATAACCTCAGCTGGGATTCTAGTTTGCTTATTCTCTACATGTCTAAAAAAATCTCTCTTCCACTTACAAGCTGCAAGGACAAATTAGAAAAACATACACAAACACAAATCATACAGTGTTAAAACACATTCAAAACACCGCCCATTTGGCTATCACACAAACCACCCCTGACTCTCGGCTCATCCGTTCTGCCGCCTGCCTGCCGCAATGAGCCGTGGCCCACATCTACGGGGCTCCTCGGGAACGCCGCTTCCGGGAGCCTCAAAAACCGATCACCCTGCCTGCAAAAACCCCGGCCCGAGCACGACCTGCGTCCAAACATTGGCGATGAACATCACCTCGCAGAGCGGCCGGGACTGGGGAAAAAAAACCCCAGCCGAGGGAAAAAAAAAAAAAAATCGCCCGGCTGGGGTTTGTTTTTTTTTTTTTTTAAATAAAAAATTGATCTCCTGTCTGTATTACATATAACCTAAAACAAAAAAGCCACACATACCAGGTTAGACCCACCCCCCACCCCCCCACCTCCAACGTGTCCGTTTCACCACCCACCAACCACGATGGCAGATCACCCCATATCTAAGGGGTCCACCCCAATCATGCCGGGAACTGCCTCACCACATCCCTCTAGACATCACCGCTCCACATGATTCTATAGCATCAGCCTTTGTAACCAGAAACCAAGAAAGATGCTTCCCTAGGTGTGCCCCTGCTGCTCCTCTTCCCTTTGAATTGTCCGCTCTGGCACGATCGGCTCGAGAATATGCCCCGGGGACACGCGTCACCCCGTGCCTCCTGCAAAATGCTACGTAAGAGACTCTACGGCCCGCTTGCCGATAGCTACTGGCTGCCCCCAGAAGCGGGCCATACAACCTCCACCCAAACAGGCCATGCTAATTGACACATTATCCTCCTGTGCTTTGACTATTCCATCCTGACAAGAGTTACTACACGGAGGCAATGCGGCTCCACCTCAAATACACATATACACGCTCCACAAACGTTACCTAAAGGTGCTAGAATACCACACAGGGGAGACTTAATGCCAAGCCGACAGAGCCTGACGGTAAGCACAATGGTGCTGAGGACGCACAGCACAAACTCTGGCGTGGCTCTGCTGTGCAAGAATGCCATACTCTGGAGACCTAAGACGACCCCACCGCTAGGAATAAACCCCTGGAAAAACTCTCAAGAAAGTCAGACGTGAGAGCTGAGGGCAAAGCCCGAGCAACAGCCACAAGACAGACTGACCAAAAGCACCTACTATGCTAAACTACACCGACAGCATCATGCTTCTACGTCACACCACAAAAAGATGCGGTCGATTGGCGCTAGACCGATGACTCGAGCCTGTGTGGGCATGACTGATGGCTACCGCACATCACAGTAGGATGTGAGTATGCCCGAGGCACCTTGGATGCAAGTGCCAAAACACACACCGAGATGTTTGATAAGGTACGCTTACGAACACACACTAGACGTTCCACACGACCCTTCCCACTCATCCCAGAGCTGTTTTGCCAGCACATGCATCGTGATGCGTATCGCTCCCTCCGCCCGCACAAGACCAATTCCCCGCAAGCTACCCTTCCGTTACGCCGACGTTTAGACGCGCTCGGTCTCCACGACCTGCGGATTTTTGCTGCGCCGCGTTGCTTTTGTGGTGCCTCTGGTCACGGTCCATTGTCAATGGCCATCCTCGGTAGCGGACGTGTCACTAAACGCAAGATGCCGTTAATCGCTTCGTGCCGCTCTGCCGCTCGCAAACACAAAATCCAAAGCTGTTGAACGCACACCTTGTCTGTGAGAGAACGAAGCTCCGCAGCTCTGCTCATCTGCTCCTCTCTGATTCCAAAGATAACGCTTCACAGTCAGAGACCTCTGTGGCACCTGAAAATCCAGAGCGGCGCAATGCTAGATCTGCCCTAAAGTGACAGATCGCTCTGATGCCTGTCACACGCTGCTCCTCGGACCTCGATTCCTCAACCGTTTCCACAGGCTTGCTACAAGGTGCCTGCAAAAAAATCAGGAAAACCATTGCCAACTTAGAGACTTTGCTCATGCTACCTCACGAACTGTGATCTGCTCAACTCCCACCCACATACACAGAGACCTCAAGGTCACTTAAACCCTCTATGCTGGCTCTGCAATGCCATACGATACCAACATAAAGACAGCCGTACGATGCGTGTGCAAACATAATGCTGTACGATGCAACGTGCTCATAGATCGCAGTCAAGGCAAAATACAATACAGAGCACTGCAATGGAAGACCAAACACAATACAGGGCCAAGAGTCTCTCAAAGGACAGTCTATATACACGTGGAACGATATAATTCAAGTCGCGACACGGAGCCGTATGACACAAGACTGTCTTGAGCGGCGCTCGATATGAGCGCGGAGGAATATGGTAAAACACCCGTACAGAGCCGACCGATGCGTTACAAAATTCAACTACAAAGCAAGTTATGACATGAGGCCATACAAGTTCAAATGTGGCACGATACGATGCAGAACGTGATGCAGGGCCGTACGATGCGAGATAGACTCGAGCAGTCGGTCGAAATTAGTGCGGAGCAATAGCGTACGAGCCAAACGATGCGTTACAAAATTCAAACGGAGAGCGACAGAATACAAACGGTGACGCGAGGCCATACGAACCCAAATACAGAGCGCGCGCAATACAAAAAAGTTACGCCGGGCCGGGCGAGGCAACAGTGTCTCAAATGGCAGTCGATACGAGCACGGAGGGTTACGACACGATACGAGACCAAACACGGAGCGATACGGCACAAAACAAAGCACAAAGTGAGGCGGTCTCAGACGGTAGCCAAAACCTATGCAGACTGCTGGAACACAACACAGAACTGGAATATTTGATGTATGCAATGCCAGGCTTTAAGACCTACACCCGTAAGGGTGCAGGGATGAAATGCTGCAGGGGATCTCTGTGGAAACAGAACTTACCAGAGCAGAGCTGTCATGGCAACCCAGATCGCCTCCACAAAGGCGACCCTCCAGAAACTTCTGTGATGCAAGATGCGCTTTAAGCTCTGATCACAAGACGAGAAGTGCTCAATGGGCTCTACGCCAAAGCAGCGAGGCATTAGAGAACCCACAGACACCTACTGAGGTGGGTGCCAAATGCCGAGAGCCCGTGGGGCAGTAGAGACCCCCGGAAAGCACCATACAGGAGACCGAACGCAGACAACACTAATGATGCTAGGACACAGACATAGGCCAGAAAGTTCACATCCTGCGGGTTGGACCCCAGGCCCTCTATCCACCCCCAGACATAACGGAGCCTAAGCAGCCCTCTCCGCAACAGTCGTTAAACCACCCTCCCGGCCCCACACCATCCACCGCTTTTGCCACTTACCCTTCGGAGGGCAGGGTCCAGAATCCATGCTCAGCAGCAGCGCTTCCTGTAACTGGGATGCTCCTGCATTCACCTGGTTCCTCTTAATCACCCGCAAGACAGAGCACCGCTAGTCACTGACAGGCCGGCTGGCATTGACTGCCACGATGACACACTCCTCAGAAGTGCCACGCTGCTCCTCCCCCCCAAAAAAATCAGATGTTGCAGCTGGCATATCCTACAGAAGCGAGAGAACCCAAGAGATAAAGCACTCATCCTGCTCTGGAGCCATAACCCGCTCTGCAGTTCCTGCCCTGATGCTCCTCTCTCCTCTGTTGACTCAACTTAAATCCTCGGCCGTTTGAGGAAAGCCCTCACGGTGCCTGTAAAGACCAAAGACAAACACTCAACCGAGTAGTCACATGATCCTCAGCGATTCGAGCCCAGCCGGACCGCGTAATGAGCCACTTGCCTCTTCTCAGACTAGCAATTGCTGTGTGGCTTCACCTCTCCAAAACACAGAGAAAAAAGTATGGCACCAAGATACTGCCCAAGTCCTCAGCCCGCTCGTGGCACTTCCTCTCTCCCGCTGCTTCACCTAGGCTGCTCGGAGACAGACTCTTCAGTTTGCTGTGCTGAGGCCTGGCCGCCGCCCGCGGAACACCAACAGGGTAATGATTCTAGCTACGTGTATATTATGACACGTCAGTAAATTGCTGATTTAGCACACTGGTCATGTCTCACCTTGCCAAAGACCGCTCCGGTGCGGATATCCCACCTCACACATTGATTCTGACCTACAAGACACCAAATAAGCTAGTCAAGATCCACTGACAGTCACGCCAGTTCTCAAACATCAGATGCCAGCCTGCCTCCATCTGGCACTCTGCTCACCTCTTCCATCACCCTTTGGCACATGGCTCATTGCTCCGCATCTAAAAAACCCAAACAAACCGCATAAAGCAATTCGCCTGGATGCTGACCGACAGCTTGACGAGACAAAAGGTCTGTCGTCTTTCTGTATATGCCTTCTAGATAGATCTAAAAAAAAACCAAAAAAACAAAGCCCAGGTATTGAGCCCCACGTATACAAGCTAAGGCACATGCAAGCTTTGACCCACTTGACCACCACAGAAACCGCTGCTCCCAGAAGGCCAGAGTCCAAGCTCTGGCACCTGGAAAACATGATGAAAATAACTCTGTTCCAGCTATCTACAGCTACTTGTCCAGAGATAGACCATACAGTGCTTTCCAGAACTATCAGGGCACGTCAACATAATATCACACCACTGTAAAGCTATGCTACCCACATCTTTAGTGTTTCTACACCCCTGGGCAGGGCAGCTCCAACCACACAGCAACGCCGAGCATGGACGCCACAAACATGACGGAGGCACAAGAAGATGGCAAGCGACAAGGATGACTCCCATACAGACGATGATGCCGGCAGAGAAACCCTGTGACACCACACAGGTGCGGATGCTTTAGAGCAGCCCCAGGAAAGAGAGGCGATGGCTGTGGCCCGAGAGAGAAAGCTCACGTCAAAACCAGAACGAAGGATGCATGAGAAGCTGAGCTTTAAGACCTAAGACTGTTAAGGACATGGGGATGAAAGCCCAAAAGCCAACTCCGTGCAAACAGAGCTCTCAACAGTGGAGCTGCAGGCACCACCTAGCCCAACACTGCAAGAGATGACCATTCAAACATCTACGATGCGCTGCATGCCAGACAAATGCGAGCTCTAAGCTATAATTGCAAAGCTCGTTGAGCTTTTCAGACAAAGTGGGCTGCAAGTGGCACCAGAAAAGATACAAGCTGAAGTGCCTTGGAGGTACTTGGGGTGGATGATCACTGAAACGTCGGTAACCCCCCAGAAGGTTGAATTAAGAATTCAGATTAAAACATTAAATGATGTACAAAAATTGGTAGGAGACGTTAACTGGATTCGACCGATTTGTGGGATCACAAACCAAGATATGGAGCCCCTGGTTCAGCTCTTGCGAGGGGATAGCAGGTTAAACTCTCCTCGGCAATTGACCAAGGAAGCCTGGGAAGCAGTAGCAAACATTTCTGAAAAGGTAACTCAAGCATTTAGTTCTAGGATAGACCCCTTGATAGGGATCACTTTGGCAGTAATCAATCATGAGCGACATCCCTATGCGCTTATAATACAGTGGATAACAAAGCTAGAATCAAAAGCGGACCCATTGAAAATTTTAGAGTGGGTCTTTTTGCCTCAGTAGCACAGAAAAACCATCACCACGAAAGTAGAGTGTTTTGCAAATTTGATTATGAAAGGGCGCAACAGAATTATTGATATATCGGCAAAGGACCTGAAAACGATTTTAGTAGCATTACAACAAGAATATTCAACTTGGGCTTTGCAGCACTCTGTTCCCTTGCAAACTGCATTAGCAGAATTTGAGGGTGACATTTAGATTCATTATCCATCACACAAAATGTTTACCTTTAAAAAAAAAAAAAAAAACAAAAAACCCCCCACAAACATGAAGTAGAAAAAAATCAAAGTGTAGTCAATATCCAGTTCAAGGTGCTACAGTATTTACGGATGGTGGTGGGAAAACAGGCAAGGCAGCAATAGTACGGCGAGAGCACGGAGAATGGAAAGAACGGGTACTTGTCGTGCCAGGATCAGTTCAAAGGGTAGAACTACAGGCAGTAATTGAAGCCTTTAAATTATGGTCTGAAGAACCTGTGAATATAATTACTGATTCTTTATATGTAGTTGGAGTACTCCAAAGATTGGAAGGTTGAATCCTCAGACAGGTAGAGCAGGAACAGCTATACCAACAATTTAGAACGCTTTGGTTTTTATTGCAGAAAAGACGACACCCTTATTACGTTATGCATATACGCAGCCATACCAACCTTCCAGGGGAATTGGTGGAAGGAAATGCAAGAGCTGATCGGCTGACTGCCGCAGTATGGGCTGGACCTGCTCCGGACTGTTTAGGTCAAGCGCAAGCCTCTCATGCCTTTTTCCATCAATCTGCCAAAGTTTTAGCGAGACAATTTAATCTAAGTGCAGGTGACGCTAGAGCTATTATACAGACTTGTGCTGATTGTCAACAAATAGGCCCAGGAATCGCGATTACGGTTAGTCCCGGAGGATTGCCTTCGCTACAACTATGGCAGATGGATGTGACACATGTTGCTGACTTTGGAAGATTTAAATATGTTCATGTTTCAATTGATTGCTATTCTGCAGTAGTTTGGGCCACTGCACAAACAGGAGAAACTAGTAGGCATGTACAAAAGCATTTGCGAGCTGCATTCGCAGCCCATGGTATACCCCTACAAATTAAAACCGATAATGGTCCTTGTTATGTAGCCCAGTCAAGCCAACCATTTCTTGCTCAATGGGGAGTGACGCATGTTACTGGAATACCACATCCCCCAACTGGACAAGCTATTGTTGAACGAATGAATCATTCCCTGAAGTGTTTATTGCAAAAACAAAAAGGGGGAGAGGCTACCACACCACCCCAAGAACGTTTGAATAAAGCCTTATATGTGTTAAATTATTTCCGTCTAGCAGAAGGAGAAACATGTAAAAGGAATGACAGGAAGTCTGTTTGCGTTAACACAAAATGTGCAAGTAAAAGTTAAAAATTTGGAAAAGAATATGTGGGAAGGACCTTTTCAACTGCTAACCTGGGGACGAGGTTATGCTTGTGTCATTACAGATTCTGGAACTTGTTTGGTACCCGCAAAATGGGTAAAACCATGGGTGAAACAGTCACCATCGTCGTCGTCGGACACATCTTGACACTACCAGGTGTCATCGCAATCTGGATGCCACCTCAGCCAAAAGAAAATGTATGGGTAAATCACACTGAAATTAGCAGTATCATGAGAGGAACATGGAAAGCTTTTAGGGCAAACCGCTCTAGAACTACAAATCCTTTGGTAAGATATAATATTGGTTTTCATAGCTTTATACAAGCACTTTTTCCATCACTAGAAGTAGCTTCTATCGCTAGGAGTAGTACAGCTAGAATTGTTTGCCTTGTAACATTCTGCTATTAATTTAAGCATAGTTGATATGTGACTGCTGGATTATGGCAAGATGCCGTGTAAACAAAACCTACGAACCAACAGACGGGGTGGCTGTGGCGCGTGCAGCACGTCTGGCCAGCGGGCACATGCGCCATAGGCTCCCTGTGTTGAGAGGTGGCAACCGAGGCATGTTCTGACACTCGCTGGCCACGTGTGTCGAAACTCGTTCCTTGGCAAAGGTATAAATACCGGGATTTCCCGAAGAGCAGGGGGATCGGTGTACGGCAAGGCCACCGTTGCCTCCGTGGGGACGCCCACGTAAAGCTGGCACCTACCGACTGCTGGGCTGAGTTCACGGCACAGGACGATACAAGAATGCACAGATGGTCCATCTTCCTCACAGTCGTTGGCTTGCAAATGATCCATCAGGTTTTGTTTATAGATAAACAAAAAGGGGGAGATGTTGGGATCACCCTGCAAGGGCTCGACCTTAAGGAGAAGGAGCTGTGGTGTTGATCTGCACGGCTCGACCTTAAGAAGAAGGAGCTGTGGCACTGAGAAGCTGGTAAACAGCTGGATATCTGCTCGGCTCGGCCTTGAGGAGAAGGAGCTGTGGAAAACAACTAAGCAGCAGCAAAGGAGTGCAGGAACACCTGCAGGCGGCGAATCCTGACTGTGTGAGAGGCGCGTGGACAGCGCGTGATATTTTGTATATAACCAATTGCAATAATGTGTGTAACAAGCTGTAACCAATCATGAGTCTGTACGCAGTGACTAAACAAAGACTATGATATATATTGGAGTCAGACAAGACAATAAACGGCTTTGGAATATAACTCTCATAGAGTTGTGAAGTCCATCCTTCTCCCGCATAACCCTAATGCCCTAACCCTAACCCCTAACCCTAAACCATAACCCTAACCCCTAACCCTAACCCCTAAACCCTAACCCCCTAACCCTAACCCCCACCCTAACCCAAACCCCCTAACCCTAACCCCTAACCCCAACCGCCTAACCCCCACCCCCTAACCCTAACACCTAACCACAACCCTAACCCCTAAGCCTAACCCCTAACCCCAACCACTAACCCCTAACCCTAATCCCCTAACCCCAACCACTAACCCCTAACCCTAACCCCTAAACCCTAACCCCTAAACCCTAACCCCCACCCTAAACCCTAACCCTAACCCCCTAAGCCCAACCCCAACCCTAACCCCCTAATCCTAACCCCTAACCCCAACCCTTACCCGAACCCCCTAACCCCAACCCCCTGACCCTAACCCCCTAACCCTAACCCCCACCCTAACCCCAGCCCCCTAAGCCTAACCCCCTAACCCTAACCCCTAACCCCAACCCCCTAACCCTAACCCCCTAACCCTAACCCCCTAACCCCTAACCCCAACCCCCTAAGCCTAACCCTCTAAGCCTAACCCCCTAACCCCTAACCCCAACCCCCTAACCCTAACCCCCTAACCCCTAATCCCAACCCTTACCCGAACCCCCTAACCCCAACCCCCTAACCCTAACCCCCACACCCAACCCACACCCAACCCCCCCCAACCCCAACCGCCTAACCCTAACCCCCACCCCCAACCCACACCCAACCCCCCCAACCCCAACCCCCTAACCCCCTAACCCCAACCCTAACCCCAACCCTAACCCCTAACCCCAACCCCCTAACCCCAACCCCAACCCCACCCCAACCCTTACCGTAACCACCCTAACCCCAACCGCTAACAACCCGAACCCCAACCCCTAACCCTAATGGCCCTAACCCTAACGGCCCTAACCCCCTAACCCTAACGACCCTAACCCTAACCCCAAACCCAACGCTAATGCCCTAAACCCTAGCCGGGAACCACGTAACGTCAGGTCCTAACCCTCCGCGGCGAGCAGAGGGGGACTTCCGGGCCCCGGAGGACTTCCGTATCGGCGAGCAGTCCTCCGGGGCGAGCAGAGGGGCACTTCCGGGCCCCGGAGGACTTCCGTATCAGCGAGCAGTCCTCCGGGAGGGCTACGGAGGCCCATGGTGCATCGAGGTGGAGCTGGGCAGCCATTTGCGGTCGCCGAAGTCCTCCGGGGGTGTAGAGACAGATCTGTCGGCTGGCTGGGGTGGCCCGTCGTACAGAGGGATGGAGCTTGGGTGTTAGTTCGTGGTTTGGGAGCGTAGAGAGATGCGTCGTCGTGTGGTGTTCTGGAGTGTGAAAGGAAATGAAAAAGGTACCTCATTTGCATACATAATTGACGTATTTGTGTAGTTGGAGGTTACCCTATATTCTAATTGGGAGTAATGCATAATTGTTATGGTGTGGATTGCTTATGGATTACTCCCAACTGGAATACGGGGTACTATGTATACCTAGGGTGTGTTTCTTGGTCAGTATAAAAAAATCGAAATATAATAAGTCTGGTGCAGCAGTAGAAAATGGCACCTCCCTGGGAGCAATTTGTTGAAGTTTAATATATTATTCATTTAAATGAATAATTAGTCCCAGGGAGGTGCCATTTTCTACTGCTGCTAAATCATGTTTTCATTGATGTCTGCCTCAAACATAAGAACATGAAAGACAAAAAGACAGACACCAAAAAAAAAATCCCCTAAATCAATGACAAGACACCAAACCAACTGAATTCACAGACAAGATGACAGAAACCAAAAAACCCCAAAGACAAAACTATGCAGAAAAAATGTAAAACAAAACATGAGACACACACAAAAACAAGCCTGAGAAAGACCAACAAAAAAGATGCAAGGGCAACAAAGACACAGACAAAAGGCAGAGACAGACAAAAAAAAAAAATCGAGAGAACACAAGAGAGCAAATTAATCTTTATTGGTTGGACATTTTTCTACCTACCTCTGGGGGTCTAAGAAGTACTCTTTCAACTATCATTAGGAGCTCTCACAGCAGTTAAGGTGATTTTATACACTGATGTAACATTCCACCATTACTGCCTAAGCTTGACATTCTCCTTCTCTTACTCCTCAGATGTAATTCCATCCCGCTATTGTCTAACAGTGCTGTTTTCTTTGGACACCAGTTATGCTCAAGTAGTCATCTACATTTCTTTAAAACTATGCAAATTTACAAAAATCTACTTTACACAGCTAGTAATGCACATGCTTCCTTTTAACATATCACTATCTAGAGGTACGCGTAGCAGTTAACAACTCTCCCAGAGCTGCAGGAGATTCTTTCGCTCAAAGAATCACTTACAAACTTTATTTCCATTACTTTGGGAGTCCCAGTTGAGAGCTGCCTATGCCTGCACAAGTTCTCCTCTTTCTTTTCCCCGGCGCCTCTGTTTACCTGTGTGCGTGACAGACGCTCGCTTAGCTTTGTACTGTCGTTTCCTTTTTCCGTTACCACAGTGATTTTGATTGGGATGCTTTACTGCCTAGAGTGGTTCTGTTAATTTTTTTTTTTGGTGTGTTTCCATTGACCCACAACTAACTCCAAGCAAGCCTTCTAACAGCATTATTTACACCTGGCCTCAAAAATTTACTTGTACTACCAATATTAAAAATACTTTCTTCCTTACCGTAAGGGTAGCAATTACTTGAACATTTACTCAGTTTTCACTCGTGCTTCTTATACACACACACACAACCTCTAAAAACTCATCCTTACGTTAATAGCAGTTGCAACGATTTAGTGCCTGTGATTCTTCCTGTAGTGGCTTGCACGATTCTCATTCCCATTAGGTACTCCGTCTGTTGCTTCACACATATCTGTTTTCATCTCTGAGGCGACGTCTCCGCGATCGGTATTCCCAGGCAGAGCGTGAGACCGTTCCGCTCGTCCCGATGGGCCCTGCTAAAACAACAATTGACAAACAACATTACATCACAAACCACAACACCCGTCAAAAGAATTTACAATGCTACTAATACAAAATACAGTTAGGCCTCCCTGCTTCACAATCCGGTCCTTTTCAATAACAGCCGATGACCCCCCACACCCTGCGACCGCAACCGGCAGCTTAACAACATACTGTCCTGCAACGACAGGCACCAACCACGTTCCAGGGGAACGTTCCCCAGGAACGGCATTCCGCAAGAGCCTTGAAAAAGTCACCCTGCCTGCAAAAACCTCAGCCTGAACCCCTCAAGAATAACCTCAGCTGGGATTCTAGTTTGCTTATTCTCTACATGTCTAAAAAAATCTCTCTTCCACTTACAAGCTGCAAGGACAAATTAGAAAAACATACACAAACACAAATCATACAGTGTTAAAACACATTCAAAACACCGCCCATTTGGCTATCACACAAACCACCCCTGACTCTCGGCTCATCCGTTCTGCCGCCTGCCTGCCGCAATGAGCCGTGGCCCACATCTACGGGGCTCCTCGGGAACGCCGCTTCCGGGAGCCTCAAAAACCGATCACCCTGCCTGCAAAAACCCCGGCCCGAGCACGACCTGCGTCCAAACATTGGCGATGAACATCGCCTCGCAGAGCGGCCGGGACTGGGGAAAAAAAACCCCAGCCGAGGGAAAAAAAAAAAAAAATCGCCCGGCTGGGGTTTGTTTTTTTTTTTTTTTAAATAAAAAATTGATCTCCTGTCTGTATTACATATAACCTAAAACAAAAAAGCCACACATACCAGGTTAGACCCACCCCCCACCCCCCCACCTCCAACGTGTCCGTTTCACCACCCACCAACCACGATGGCAGATCACCCCATATCTAAGGGGTCCACCCCAATCATGCCGGGAACTGCCTCACCACATCCCTCTAGACATCACCGCTCCACATGATTCTATAGCATCAGCCTTTGTAACCAGAAACCAAGAAAGATGCTTCCCTAGGTGTGCCCCTGCTGCTCCTCTTCCCTTTGAATTGTCCGCTCTGGCACGATCGGCTCGAGAATATGCCCCGGGGACACGCGTCACCCCGTGCCTCCTGCAAAATGCTACGTAAGAGACTCTACGGCCCGCTTGCCGATAGCTACTGGCTGCCCCCAGAAGCGGGCCATACAACCTCCACCCAAACAGGCCATGCTAATTGACACATTATCCTCCTGTGCTTTGACTATTCCATCCTGACAAGAGTTACTACACGGAGGCAATGCGGCTCCACCTCAAATACACATATACACGCTCCACAAACGTTACCTAAAGGTGCTAGAATACCACACAGGGGAGACTTAATGCCAAGCCGACAGAGCCTGACGGTAAGCACAATGGTGCTGAGGACGCACAGCACAAACTCTGGCGTGGCTCTGCTGTGCAAGAATGCCATACTCTGGAGACCTAAGACGACCCCACCGCTAGGAATAAACCCCTGGAAAAACTCTCAAGAAAGTCAGACGTGAGAGCTGAGGGCAAAGCCCGAGCAACAGCCACAAGACAGACTGACCAAAAGCACCTACTATGCTAAACTACACCGACAGCATCATGCTTCTACGTCACACCACAAAAAGATGCGGTCGATTGGCGCTAGACCGATGACTCGAGCCTGTGTGGGCATGACTGATGGCTACCGCACATCACAGTAGGATGTGAGTATGCCCGAGGCACCTTGGATGCAAGTGCCAAAACACACACCGAGATGTTTGATAAGGTACGCTTACGAACACACACTAGACGTTCCACACGACCCTTCCCACTCATCCCAGAGCTGTTTTGCCAGCACATGCATCGTGATGCGTATCGCTCCCTCCGCCCGCACAAGACCAATTCCCCGCAAGCTACCCTCCCGTTACGCCGACGTTTAGACGCGCTCGGTCTCCACGACCTGCGGATTTTTGCTGCGCCGCGTTGCTTTTGTGGTGCCTCTGGTCACGGTCCATTGTCAATGGCCATCCTCGGTAGCGGACGTGTCACTAAACGCAAGATGCCGTTAATCGCTTCGTGCCGCTCTGCCGCTCGCAAACACAAAATCCAAAGCTGTTGAACGCACACCTTGTCTGTGAGAGAACGAAGCTCCGCAGCTCTGCTCATCTGCTCCTCTCTGATTCCAAAGATAACGCTTCACAGTCAGAGACCTCTGTGGCACCTGAAAATCCAGAGCAGCGCAATGCTAGATCTGCCCTAAAGTGACAGATCGCTCTGATGCCTGTCACACGCTGCTCCTCGGACCTCGATTCCTCAACCGTTTCCACAGGCTTGCTACAAGGTGCCTGCAAAAAAATCAGGAAAACCATTGCCAACTTAGAGACTTTGCTCATGCTACCTCACGAACTGTGATCTGCTCAACTCCCACCCACATACACAGAGACCTCAAGGTCACTTAAACCCTCTATGCTGGCTCTGCAATGCCATACGATACCAACATAAAGACAGCCGTACGATGCGTGTGCAAACATAATGCTGTACGATGCAACGTGCTCATAGATCGCAGTCAAGGCAAAATACAATACAGAGCACTGCAATGGAAGACCAAACACAATACAGGGCCAAGAGTCTCTCAAAGGACAGTCTATATACACGTGGAACGATATAATTCAAGTCGCGACACGGAGCCGTATGACACAAGACTGTCTTGAGCGGCGCTCGATATGAGCGCGGAGGAATATGGTAAAACACCCGTACAGAGCCGACCGATGCGTTACAAAATTCAACTACAAAGCAAGTTATGACATGAGGCCATACAAGTTCAAATGTGGCACGATACGATGCAGAACGTGATGCAGGGCCGTACGATGCGAGATAGACTCGAGCGGTCGGTCGAAATTAGTGCGGAGCAATAGCGTACGAGCCAAACGATGCGTTACAAAATTCAAACGGAGAGCGACAGAATACAAACGGTGACGCGAGGCCATACGAACCCAAATACAGAGCGCGCGCAATACAAAAAAGTTACGCCGGGCCGGGCGAGGCAACAGTGTCTCAAATGGCAGTCGATACGAGCACGGAGGGTTACGACACGATACGAGACCAAACACGGAGCGATACGGCACAAAACAAAGCACAAAGTGAGGCGGTCTCAGACGGTAGCCAAAACCTATGCAGACTGCTGGAACACAACACAGAACTGGAATATTTGATGTATGCAATGCCAGGCTTTAAGACCTACACCCGTAAGGGTGCAGGGATGAAATGCTGCAGGGGATCTCTGTGGAAACAGAACTTACCAGAGCAGAGCTGTCATGGCAACCCAGATCGCCTCCACAAAGGCGACCCTCCAGAAACTTCTGTGATGCAAGATGCGCTTTAAGCTCTGATCACAAGACGAGAAGTGCTCAATGGGCTCTACGCCAAAGCAGCGAGGCATTAGAGAACCCACAGACACCTACTGAGGTGGGTGCCAAATGCCGAGAGCCCGTGGGGCAGTAGAGACCCCCGGAAAGCACCATACAGGAGACCGAACGCAGACAACACTAATGATGCTAGGACACAGACATAGGCCAGAAAGTTCACATCCTGCGGGTTGGACCCCAGGCCCTCTATCCACCCCCAGACATAACGGAGCCTAAGCAGCCCTCTCCGCAACAGTCGTTAAACCACCCTCCCGGCCCCACACCATCCACCGCTTTTGCCACTTACCCTTCGGAGGGCAGGGTCCAGAATCCATGCTCAGCAGCAGCGCTTCCTGTAACTGGGATGCTCCTGCATTCACCTGGTTCCTCTTAATCACCCGCAAGACAGAGCACCGCTAGTCACTGACAGGCCGGCTGGCATTGACTGCCACGATGACACACTCCTCAGAAGTGCCACGCTGCTCCTCCCCCCCAAAAAAATCAGATGTTGCAGCTGGCATATCCTACAGAAGCGAGAGAACCCAAGAGATAAAGCACTCATCCTGCTCTGGAGCCATAACCCGCTCTGCAGTTCCTGCCCTGATGCTCCTCTCTCCTCTGTTGACTCAACTTAAATCCTCGGCCGTTTGAGGAAAGCCCTCACGGTGCCTGTAAAGACCAAAGACAAACACTCAACCGAGTAGTCACATGATCCTCAGCGATTCGAGCCCAGCCGGACCGCGTAATGAGCCACTTGCCTCTTCTCAGACTAGCAATTGCTGTGTGGCTTCACCTCTCCAAAACACAGAGAAAAAAGTATGGCACCAAGATACTGCCCAAGTCCTCAGCCCGCTCGTGGCACTTCCTCTCTCCCGCTGCTTCACCTAGGCTGCTCGGAGACAGACTCTTCAGTTTGCTGTGCTGAGGCCTGGCCGCCGCCCGCGGAACACCAACAGGGTAATGATTCTAGCTACGTGTATATTATGACACGTCAGTAAATTGCTGATTTAGCACACTGGTCATGTCTCACCTTGCCAAAGACCGCTCCGGTGCGGATATCCCACCTCACACATTGATTCTGACCTACAAGACACCAAATAAGCTAGTCAAGATCCACTGACAGTCACGCCAGTTCTCAAACATCAGATGCCAGCCTGCCTCCATCTGGCACTCTGCTCACCTCTTCCATCACCCTTTGGCACATGGCTCATTGCTCCGCATCTAAAAAACCCAAACAAACCGCATAAAGCAATTCGCCTGGATGCTGACCGACAGCTTGACGAGACAAAAGGTCTGTCGTCTTTCTGTATATGCCTTCTAGATAGATCTAAAAAAAAACCAAAAAAACAAAGCCCAGGTATTGAGCCCCACGTATACAAGCTAAGGCACATGCAAGCTTTGACCCACTTGACCACCACAGAAACCGCTGCTCCCAGAAGGCCAGAGTCCAAGCTCTGGCACCTGGAAAACATGATGAAAATAACTCTGTTCCAGCTATCTACAGCTACTTGTCCAGAGATAGACCATACAGTGCTTTCCAGAACTATCAGGGCACGTCAACATAATATCACACCACTGTAAAGCTATGCTACCCACATCTTTAGTGTTTCTACACCCCTGGGCAGGGCAGCTCCAACCACACAGCAACGCCGAGCATGGACGCCACAAACATGACGGAGGCACAAGAAGATGGCAAGCGACAAGGATGACTCCCATACAGACGATGATGCCGGCAGAGAAACCCTGTGACACCACACAGGTGCGGATGCTTTAGAGCAGCCCCAGGAAAGAGAGGCGATGGCTGTGGCCCGAGAGAGAAAGCTCACGTCAAAACCAGAACGAAGGATGCATGAGAAGCTGAGCTTTAAGACCTAAGACTGTTAAGGACATGGGGATGAAAGCCCAAAAGCCAACTCCGTGCAAACAGAGCTCTCAACAGTGGAGCTGCAGGCACCACCTAGCCCAACACTGCAAGAGATGACCATTCAAACATCTACGATGCGCTGCATGCCAGACAAATGCGAGCTCTAAGCTATAATTGCAAAGCTCGTTGAGCTTTTCAGACAAAGTGGGCTGCAAGTGGCACCAGAAAAGATACAAGCTGAAGTGCCTTGGAGGTACTTGGGGTGGATGATCACTGAAACGTCGGTAACCCCCCAGAAGGTTGAATTAAGAATTCAGATTAAAACATTAAATGATGTACAAAAATTGGTAGGAGACGTTAACTGGATTCGACCGATTTGTGGGATCACAAACCAAGATATGGAGCCCCTGGTTCAGCTCTTGCGAGGGGATAGCAGGTTAAACTCTCCTCGGCAATTGACCAAGGAAGCCTGGGAAGCAGTAGCAAACATTTCTGAAAAGGTAACTCAAGCATTTAGTTCTAGGATAGACCCCTTGATAGGGATCACTTTGGCAGTAATCAATCATGAGCGACATCCCTATGCGCTTATAATACAGTGGATAACAAAGCTAGAATCAAAAGCGGACCCATTGAAAATTTTAGAGTGGGTCTTTTTGCCTCAGTAGCACAGAAAAACCATCACCACGAAAGTAGAGTGTTTTGCAAATTTGATTATGAAAGGGCGCAACAGAATTATTGATATATCGGCAAAGGACCTGAAAACGATTTTAGTAGCATTACAACAAGAATATTCAACTTGGGCTTTGCAGCACTCTGTTCCCTTGCAAACTGCATTAGCAGAATTTGAGGGTGACATTTAGATTCATTATCCATCACACAAAATGTTTACCTTTAAAAAAAAAAAAAAAAACAAAAAACCCCCCACAAACATGAAGTAGAAAAAAATCAAAGTGTAGTCAATATCCAGTTCAAGGTGCTACAGTATTTACGGATGGTGGTGGGAAAACAGGCAAGGCAGCAATAGTACGGCGAGAGCACGGAGAATGGAAAGAACGGGTACTTGTCGTGCCAGGATCAGTTCAAAGGGTAGAACTACAGGCAGTAATTGAAGCCTTTAAATTATGGTCTGAAGAACCTGTGAATATAATTACTGATTCTTTATATGTAGTTGGAGTACTCCAAAGATTGGAAGGTTGAATCCTCAGACAGGTAGAGCAGGAACAGCTATACCAACAATTTAGAACGCTTTGGTTTTTATTGCAGAAAAGACGACACCCTTATTACGTTATGCATATACGCAGCCATACCAACCTTCCAGGGGAATTGGTGGAAGGAAATGCAAGAGCTGATCGGCTGACTGCCGCAGTATGGGCTGGACCTGCTCCGGACTGTTTAGGTCAAGCGCAAGCCTCTCATGCCTTTTTCCATCAATCTGCCAAAGTTTTAGCGAGACAATTTAATCTAAGTGCAGGTGACGCTAGAGCTATTATACAGACTTGTGCTGATTGTCAACAAATAGGCCCAGGAATCGCGATTACGGTTAGTCCCGGAGGATTGCCTTCGCTACAACTATGGCAGATGGATGTGACACATGTTGCTGACTTTGGAAGATTTAAATATGTTCATGTTTCAATTGATTGCTATTCTGCAGTAGTTTGGGCCACTGCACAAACAGGAGAAACTAGTAGGCATGTACAAAAGCATTTGCGAGCTGCATTCGCAGCCCATGGTATACCCCTACAAATTAAAACCGATTATGGTCCTTGTTATGTAGCCCAGTCAAGCCAACCATTTCTTGCTCAATGGGGAGTGACGCATGTTACTGGAATACCACATCCCCCAACTGGACAAGCTATTGTTGAACGAATGAATCATTCCCTGAAGTGTTTATTGCAAAAACAAAAAGGGGGAGAGGCTACCACACCACCCCAAGAACGTTTGAATAAAGCCTTATATGTGTTAAATTATTTCCGTCTAGCAGAAGGAGAAACATGTAAAAGGAATGACAGGAAGTCTGTTTGCGTTAACACAAAATGTGCAAGTAAAAGTTAAAAATTTGGAAAAGAATATGTGGGAAGGACCTTTTCAACTGCTAACCTGGGGACGAGGTTATGCTTGTGTCATTACAGATTCTGGAACTTGTTTGGTACCCGCAAAATGGGTAAAACCATGGGTGAAACAGTCACCATCGTCGTCGTCGGACACATCTTGACACTACCAGGTGTCATCGCAATCTGGATGCCACCTCAGCCAAAAGAAAATGTATGGGTAAATCACACTGAAATTAGCAGTATCATGAGAGGAACATGGAAAGCTTTTAGGGCAAACCGCTCTAGAACTACAAATCCTTTGGTAAGATAAGATATTGGTTTTCATAGCTTTATACAAGCACTTTTTCCATCACTAGAAGTAGCTTCTATCGCTAGGAGTAGTACAGCTAGAATTGTTTGCCTTGTAACATTCTGCTATTAATTTAAGCATAGTTGATATGTGACTGCTGGATTATGGCAAGATGCCGTGTAAACAAAACCTACGAACCAACAGACGGGGTGGCTGTGGCGCGTGCAGCACGTCTGGCCAGCGGGCACATGCGCCATAGGCTCCCTGTGTTGAGAGGTGGCAACCGAGGCATGTTCTGACACTCGCTGGCCACGTGTGTCGAAACTCGTTCCTTGGCAAAGGTATAAATACCGGGATTTCCCGAAGAGCAGGGGGATCGGTGTACGGCAAGGCCACCGTTGCCTCCGTGGGGACGCCCACGCAAAGCTGGCACCTACCGACTGCTGGGCTGAGTTCACGGCACAGGACGATACAAGAATGCACAGATGGTCCATCTTCCTCACAGTCGTTGGCTTGCAAATGATCCATCAGGTTTTGTTTATAGATAAACAAAAAGGGGGAGATGTTGGGATCACCCTGCAAGGGCTCGACCTTAAGGAGAAGGAGCTGTGGTGTTGATCTGCACGGCTCGACCTTAAGAAGAAGGAGCTGTGGCACTGAGAAGCTGGTAAACAGCTGGATATCTGCTCGGCTCGGCCTTGAAAAGAAGGAGCTGTGGAAAACAACTAAGAAGCAGCAAAGGAGTGCAGGAACACCTGCAGGCAGCGAATCCTGACTGTGTGAGAGGCGCGTGGACAGCGCGTGATATTTTGTATATAACCAATTGCAATAATGTGTGTAACAAGCTGTAACCAATCATGAGTCTGTACGCAGTGACTAAACAAAGACTATGATATATATTGGAGTCAGACAAGACAATAAACGGCTTTGGAATATAACTCTCATAGAGTTGTGAAGTCCATCCTCCTCCCGCATAACCCTAATGCCCTAACCCTAACCCCTAACCCTAAACCATAACCCTAACCCCTAAACCCTAACCCCCTAACCCTAACCCCCACCCTAACCCAAACCCCCTAACCCTAACCCCTAACCCCAACCTCCTAACCCCCACCCCCTAACCCTAACACCTAACCACAACCCTAACCCCTAAGCCTAACCCCTAAGCAAACCACTAACCCCTAACCCTAATCCCCTAACCCCAACCACTATCCCCTAACCCTAACCCCTAAACCCTAACCCCTAACCCTAACCTCTAAACCCTAACCCCCACCCTAAACCCTAACCCTAACCCCCTAACCCCGACCCCCTAGCCCTAACCCCAACCCTAACCCCCTAATCCTAACCCCAAAACCCAACCCCTAAACACTAACCCCAACCCCCTAACCCTAACGCCAACCCCCTAACCTCCTAACCCTAACCCCTAACCCCTAATCCCCTAACCCTAATCCCCACCCTAACACAAACCCCCTAACCCTAACCCCAACACTCTAACCCTAACCCCTAACCCCAACCCCCTAACCCCAACCGCCTAACCCTAACCCCTAACCCCAACACCTTTTTTTTGGTGTCTGTCTTTTTGTCTTTCATGTTCTTATGTTTGAGGCAGACATCAATGAAAACATGATTTAGCAGCAGTAGAAAATGGCACCTCCCTGGGACTAATTATTCATTTAAATGAATAATATATTAAACTTCAACAAATTGCTCCCAGGGAGGTGCCATTTTCTACTGCTGCACCAGACAGGTCAGTATAAACATTTCGATTTTTTTATACTGACCAAGAAACACACCCTAGGTATACATAGTACCCCGTATTCCAGTTGGGAGTAATCCATAAGCAATCCACACCATAACAATTATGCATTACTCCCAATTAGAATATAGGGTAACCTCTAACTACACAAATACGTCAATTATGTACGCAAATGAGGTACCTTTTTTATTTCCTTTCACACTCCAGAACACCACACGACGACGCATCTCTCTACGCTCCCAAACCACGAACTAACACCCAAGCTCCATCTCTCTGTACGACGGGCCACCCCAGCCAGCCGACAGATCTGTCTCTACACCCCCGGAGGACTTCGGCGACCGCAAATGGCTGCCCAGCTCCACCTCGATGCACCATGGGCCTCCGTAGCCCTCCCGGAGGACTGCTCGCTGATACGGAAGTCCTCCGGGGCCCGGAAGTGCCCCTCTGCTCGCCCCGGAGGACTGCTCGCCGATACGGAAGTCCTCCGGGGCCCGGAAGTCCCCCTCTGCTCGCCGCGGAGGGTTAGAGCCTGACGTTACGTGGTTCCCGGCTAGGGTTTAGGGCATTAGCGTTGGGTTTGGGGTTAGGGTTAGGGTCGTTAGGGTTAGGGGGTTAGGGCCGTTAGGGTTAGGGCCGTTGGGGTTAGGGTGGTTACGGTAAGGGTTGGGGTGGGGTTGGGGTTGGGGTTAGGGGGTTGGGGTTAGGGGTTAGGGTTGGGGTTGGGGTTAGGGTTGGGGTTAGGGGGTTAGGGGGTTGGGGGGGGTTGGGTGTGGGTTGGGGGTGGGGGTTAGGGTTAGGGGGTTGGGGTTAGGGGGTTCGGGTAAGGGTTGGGATTAGGGGTTAGGGTTAGGGGGTTAGGGGGTTGGGGTTAGGGGTTGGGGGTTAGGCTTAGGGGGTTAGGCTTAGGGGGTTGGGGTTAGGGGTTAGGGGGTTAGGGGGTTAGGGTTAGGGGGTTGGGGTTAGGGTTAGGGGGTTAGGCTTAGGGGGCTATTAGGGTTAGGGTTAGGGTTAGGGTTAGGGGTTAGGGTTAGGGTTAGGGTTAGGGCGCCATTAGGGTTAGGGTTAGGGTTAGGGTTAGGGTTAGGGTTAGGGTTAGGGTTAGGGCATTAGGGTTAGGGTTAGGGTTAGGGTTAGGGTTAGGGTTAGGGTTAGGGTTAGGGTTAGGGTTAGGGTTAGGGTTAGGGTTAGGGTTAGGGTTAGGGTTAGGGGTTAGGGTTAGGGTTAGGGTTAGGGTTAGGGTTAGGGTTAGGGTTAGGGTTAGGGTTAGGGTTAGGGTTAGGGTTAGGGTTAGGGTTAGGGTTAGGGTTAGGGTTAGGGTTAGGGTTAGGGGTTAGGGTTAGGGTTAGGGTTAGGGTTAGGGTTAGGGTTAGGGGTTAGGGTTAGGGTTAGGGTTAGGGTTAGGGTTAGGGGTTAGGGTTAGGGTTAGGGTTAGGGTTAGGGTTAGGGTTAGGGGTTAGGGTTAGGGTTAGGGTTAGGGTTAGGGTTAGGGTTAGGGTTAGGGTTAGGGTTAGGGTTAGGGTTAGGGTTAGGGTTAGGGTTAGGGTTAGGGTTAGGGTTAGGGTTAGGGTTAGGGTTAGGGTTAGGGTTAGGGTTAGGGTTAGGGTTAGGGTTAGGGTTAGGGTTAGGGTTAGGGTTAGGGTTAGGGTTAGGGTTAGGGTTAGGGTTAGGGTTAGGGTTAGGGTTAGGGTTAGGGTTAGGGTTAGGGTTAGGGTTAGGGTTAGGGTTAGGGTTAGGGTTAGGGTTAGGGTTAGGGTTAGGGTTAGGGTTAGGGTTAGGGTTAGGGTTAGGGTTAGGGTTAGGGTTAGGGTTAGGGTTAGGGTTAGGGTTAGGGTTAGGGTTAGGGTTAGGGTTAGGGTTAGGGTTAGGGTTAGGGTTAGGGTTAGGGTTAGGGTTAGGGCGTTAGGGTTAGGGTTAGGGTTAGGGTTAGGGTTAGGGTTAGGGTTAGGGTTAGGGTTAGGGTTAGGGTTAGGGTTAGGGTTAGGGTTAGGGTTAGGGTTAGGGTTAGGGTTAGGGTTAGGGTTAGGGTTAGGGTTAGGGTTAGGGTTAGGGTTAGGGTTAGGGTTAGGGTTAGGGTTAGGGTTAGGGTTAGGGTTAGGGTTAGGGTTAGGGTTAGGGTTAGGGTTAGGGTTAGGGTTAGGGTTAGGGTTAGGGTTAGGGTTAGGGTTAGGGTTAGGGTTAGGGTTAGGGTTAGGGTTAGGGTTAGGGTTAGGGTTAGGGTTAGGGTTAGGGTTAGGGTTAGGGTTAGGGTTAGGGTTAGGGTTAGGGTTAGGGTTAGGGTTAGGGTTAGGGTTAGGGTTAGGGTTAGGGTTAGGGTTAGGGTTAGGGTTAGGGTTAGGGTTAGGGTTAGGGTTAGGGTTAGGGTTAGGGTTAGGGTTAGGGTTAGGGTTAGGGTTAGGGTTAGGGTTAGGGTTAGGGTTAGGGTTAGGGTTAGGGTTAGGGTTAGGGTTAGGGTTAGGGTTAGGGTTAGGGTTAGGGTTAGGGTTAGGGTTAGGGTTAGGGTTAGGGTTAGGGTTAGGGTTAGGGTTAGGGTTAGGGTTAGGGTTAGGGTTAGGGTTAGGGTTAGGGTTAGGGTTAGGGTTAGGGTTAGGGTTAGGGTTAGGGCTTAGGGTTAGGGTTAGGGTTAGGGTTAGGGTTAGGGTTAGGGTTAGGGTTAGGGTTAGGGTTAGGGTTAGGGTTAGGGTTAGGGTTAGGGTTAGGGTTAGGGTTAGGGTTAGGGTTAGGGTTAGGGTTAGGGTTAGGGTTAGGGTTAGGGTTAGGGTTAGGGTTAGGGTTAGGGTTAGGGTTAGGGTTAGGGTTAGGGTTAGGGTTAGGGTTAGGGTTAGGGTTAGGGTTAGGGTTAGGGTTAGGGTTAGGGTTAGGGTTAGGGTTAGGGTTAGGGTTAGGGTTAGGGTTAGGGTTAGGGTTAGGGTTAGGGTTAGGGTTAGGGTTAGGGTTAGGGTTAGGGTTAGGGTTAGGGTTAGGGTTAGGGTTAGGGTTAGGGTTAGGGTTAGGGTTAGGGTTAGGGTTAGGGTTAGGGTTAGGGTTAGGGTTAG
>NW_028113997.1:0-45480 GCF_964289735.1 Phaethon aethereus | reverse complement strand
AGCCAATAGCAGAATGTTATAAGGCAAACAAAATTGTGAATTGTGCTTTATATTCCTCCGTTACTGCATGTCTTCCCCATCCTCCCCTAACCTTGATCAACTTTCTTATCTCTTGGGCTGTTTTCTCTCACCCAGCATAGTATCTGTTTCTTACCCAGCCATCCATTTTCTGATATTCTAACTGCAGTTTTCTCACAGGCCAAAATTCCATCTGTTAACCCCTCCGTATGTATACGATAATTGGCGATAATTTCCATTTCTGCCGACAAGCTAACTATTGCTTTTTCTAGCTGAGATAAACGTCTGAGTCCCAAACAGGATTCCAATTGAAGTTTACAATGTATTACATTATATACATTAACCACTCTGCTAGACTTAGGCTTGCGGTCATACAAGGATACGTAGGACAGAAGGTTACACTTCATCACACGAATCAGATGAACATATTTCACATAGCTGTACTACTCCTCGTGATGGGAAAAGCGCCCGTACAAAGCTATGATAACCTTTATTATATCTCACCAAGGGATTTGTAGTTATAGAGTGCTTTGCCCTAAAATCTTTCCATGTTCCTCTAATGATACCGCTAATTTCAGTCTGATTAATTATCTGTGTTATAAATGATTTAGTCCCAAACAGGATTCCAATTCAAATGTACAATTTATTAAGCGAATAGAGGCAAGCAAACAGCGCTGGGTGCGCCGGGAGTCTCCGCTCCACCAAGACGCACGCGGTTCAGCTCCTGTTCCTGGTTTATAACCTGTCCGTTAATACATATTCATGAACAGGCGTGTCTTCTTCGGCGCATGCCCTCTTCTCCTTCTAGGATCTTCTCGAATCTTCCTCAGCGTGATCCTGTTCGCTAATACATTTTCATGAATAGGCGTGTCTGCTAATACATATTAATGAACAGGCGTGTCTTCTTCAGCGCGTGCCCTCTTCTCCTGCTAGAGTCTTCTTGAATTTTCCTCGGCGTGCCCCCAGGATGACCCCAAACCGTATGCATGCACTTTCTTTACACAATACTATGCGGTCAGTGGTCAAACTGGTTTGAGCTGATATACCAGCCAAGTAGTTTAACTTTCTCCTGTAAAATACCCCTTTTTATGGTGCAGGAGAAATCCATAAAAGTCCAGAAGGTTACACTTCATCACACGAATCAGATGAACATATTTCACAATCCCCCATCTTTTTCTTTATAGTATTGATTCGTGTTTTCGTTTCCAACTGAGTACTGCAGATATCTGCATTCCTTGTATAACCGAGTAGATTAATCTAGTAACAATTCCCCACATATCCCCAATACAACTATCCCGATTTTAGTAAGCCAATCACCACCCATAAAATCTCCCCAAAATCCTCCTAGATTGATTCCATTCCAAGTTTATCTCTCAGGAGGCCATTCGTTATACACCTGGACTCCTAGTCGCTCTCCCTAATTTATGGGTAACAGGAAAAAACTAGGTTTTATTGTTGATTACACGTACGGGCTGTACAATTAGAAAAGGTCCTCAGTTTTCCCATTTTTCTGGGGTAAACCCCAGCTGGACTTGTTCCAATATTGACTACAGTTATTTGCCGTAGTCAGAGTCAAGGAACTCACCCCAAGTAGAACTAGAAGAGGTCCGGTCAGGGCCATAGTGGTCGGCGGTCACAGCCCAAAGGGGTTGCAGCCCTTGGCAGACCCTTTTTAAGCCGCAACACCAGTTCCCCTCCGGTCTTGCCCTCTTCCTTCCTTTAAGGGGGTGCTTTCTTAGTACCCAAATTAATTGAGCACTGCTTGTGAAGGCCAGAGCTTTGCTAGATCAGTGGTTTGTCCAGACCTGAGCACTTGCCCGAGCCTGGCGATCCTCTTTATTTGCAAGGCTTTATGGCTACAGAAAACTGCCAGTTAGCCTGCAGTTCTTACAAATAAACACCACCTTCTACACCAAGGACAAATTCTAGTTCCAGCTCCTTTTTCCTGTTCTTCTTTTGCCAACAACTCCTTCCGATGATACTCGTTTGGAGTACCCATTGTTGTTTCCTATTACCCTTTCCCATTGTTTTCCAAACTTGGGGATTACTTATATTGCTCTCCATAGCTTCCCATGGCCATCGTTCACCTCGATTTGTTCCACCACAAACGTAACAATTAGTTATATTCAATGACTTAGCAATGTTTTCAGCAAGATTTACAAGTAGATTTTTAGCAACTGTGGGAATTTCATGTTTCACTCCTGTTTCTATTACAGGAGTAGCCGCAATAAAATTCCCACAGCAATTTAGTCAGATGTGACCTTCCACTCCTTCCCTGGACCTTTCACTCGCGACACATGTGTCCATCCTTTTTCAGCAGTTCTCACAGCTGTTTCTGTAGTGAATAAAACAAGGAAAGGTCCTTCCCAGAGGGGAGATAGGTTTCCTTCTTTCCATGTTTTTATCAGAATTTTATCTCCTGGTTCTAACTGATGAATTGCAAATCCTAAAGGTGGTGTTTGGGCCACCATCCCAATCTCTCTTCATTCTTTTAATCTTTTTCCAATGGTAATTATATCTTGTTGGATACTATGATCCTCAATTACATTGTTCCCCAGAGGCATTCCTTGAAAATAAGGCATGCCATAGAACATTTCATATGGCGATATTCCAGTCTCACTGTATGTTTTTGTTAAGTGCCAATGGTAAACATTTCGTCCAGGGCATTTGTGTCTCAATCATTAATTTAGCCAATTGTTGTTTTATTGTTTGATTCATTCTTTCTACCTTCCCCGAGCTTTGTGGGTGCCACAGAGTGTGGTATTCCCACTGAATACCTAATGATTGACATAATACTTTCTCAAAAGGTCTGTAAGCTGTTTTTCTCCCTCCCGTGGCTGCTTGTCGAAACACTGTCTTATTTACCTTTTGACAAATTAAGCAACCTTGTGTAATTTGCTTTGCTATTTCAAAAATTCCAATACAACCAAATTGTTTAAGAAAATGATCACTTAACGCTTTTGTACCCCAATGTGTTTGTGCATGCAAACGTTCTAATAATCGCCTGGTGTAGGCTTTTGGCAGCATTTCTCGCCCATCGGGCAGTGCCCATTTTCCTTGTTCTATTTAGCTCCTATTTTCTTCAATTTTGTTTGTCCTTCTGGGGTAAACTCCTTCTCTCTTTCCTCTCGTCCTTTGCTGGTGTCCTCCTTTGTTTGTATGACATTAATTTTGGCAACTTTAGTCCTCAAGGCTGCTTCCTGGGCCTCTTTAGCTGCTAAGTTATTTCCTCTAATTCGGTAATCACCAAAAGTCCCTTTTGGTCTCCCCTCACATGTACCACTGCTATCTCCTTTGGTTCTCTTAACGCCTTCAAAATCTTTCCTATTAATTCTTGATGTATTAAATTCCTCCCGTGAGTATTAATCCAACCTCTTTCTTCCCAAATTTTTCCAAAAGTGTGGACCACCCCATATGCGTATTTAGAATCTGTAAATACAGTCCCGCTTCTTCCTTTTAATAATTCCAGGGCCCTACATAGGGCATACAGCTCACAAGCCTGAGCTGACCATGATGGACTCAGAGGTCCTGATTCCACAATTTCTAAGTCCTTGTTAATTATTGCATATCCCGATTTTCTCTTCCCTTCTACCACTCGGGAGGAGCCATCTATAAACAGCGCTTCTCCATTTTTCAACTCAGCATCTCTTAGATCTGGTCTCACCTTAGTCTGGGTCTCAATTACCTCTAAACAGTTATGTTGTAATTCCTCTGATGGTTCTCCAAACAAAAATTGTGCTGGACTCTGAGCAGAAGTCACCCTCAGTTCTAAGTCAGGGGAGTCTATTAGTATTGCTTCATACTTTAGGATCCGGCTGTCCGTTAACCATTTTTCCGCTTCTTGTTGTAAAACATTTCTGACATTGTGTGGGGTATACACTTTTAAAGGAGCACTAAAGGTAATCTTCCTAACTTCCTCTATTAATAATGCTGTAGCAACCAAAGCTTGGAGACAAGCAGGCCATGCTCTGCTTACTGGATCAAGTAACTTAGAACAATGCCCCATGGGTTTTTTGGATTCCTGCCCAGTCTTGAGTAAGAACTCCATATGCTGTCTGGCTTGATGTATTCACAAAGAGATAGAAAGGTTTTTCTAGATCTGGGAGGCTCAATACAGGTGCTTGTATTAATGCCCTTTTTACTTCCTCAAATCTCTGATCATCTTCAATAAACCACTTAAGTTGGTTATTAGTTAATTTTTCATATAAGAATTTTACTTTATCACTATAATTTTCAAGCCATGGTCTACAATATCCTAATAATCCCAGTATTTGCCTAATTTCCGTTTTAGTCTGTGGGGGTCTTAAGGATAGAATCCCAGATACCCTATCAGGATCTAACTTCTTCCTTCCCTTACTCAGCCAATGTACTAAATATTTTACTTCTTGTTCTACAAACTGTAGCTTTGATCGGGACACCTTTAATCCCTTTTCCCCTTGAAAATTTAACAATTTAATGGTGGTTTTTTGGATCCCCTCTTCAGTTTCTCCTGCTACTAATGAATCGTCCACATATTGCAATAATTTTACCTCCTTAGGTATTGTGAAATCTTGTAGAATTTTTTCTAAAGTTTGTCCAAATAGATTTGGTGACTCCGTAAACCCTTGTGGTAACACAGTCCATCTTAATTGTTGTTTTTGTCCTGTTTCGGGGTCCTCCCACTCAAAGGCAAAATAATCTCTGGATGCCTCATCCAGAGGACAGGCCCAAAAAGCATCTTTCAAATCTATTACACTATACCAAGTATGTTTGGGAGATATATGACTCAATAAAGTATAAGGATTTGCCACCACAGGGAATTTAGTGATTGTTCGCTGATTTACAGCTCTTAAGTCCTGCACCATCCTGTATGACCCATCCGGCTTTTTTACGGGAAGAATGGGCGTGTTACGAGGTGACATACATGGTTCTAGGGTTCCTTTTCCCAAAAGTCTGTCAACTACAGGTTTTAATCCTTTTCGACCCTCCATAGGTATAGGGTATAGCTTGATTCTAATTGGGCGGTGCGGATCTATTATTTGAATGCTTATGGGGTCCATTTTGTCTTTCCAGTTTCCCCTTCCTTATACCACACTGAGGGGTTAATAGCTTCTTCATCCTCTTGTGTTAAAGTGTATAATTTAATCTGCAATTTGTCCCCTTGACTCTGAATGCTCAAGTTTAACTTCAAAATCAAATCCCTTCCTAATAAATTGTATTCCGCTTCAGGGAGCAAAAGTAAATCATTAAGACAAATTTTCTTTTCTGTTTCTACTTCTACATCTTTCAATATATTTACTTTAAAAGGCTCTCCTTTTGCTCCTGCTACTGACACGTAACTCTTCCCTTTTTCTATTCCTTTTGGAAGTTTTTGAATGGTTGACTTTTCGGCCCCTGTATCCACTAAAAATAAAACTTCCTCTTTATGGGGACCAATCAATAATTTTATCAAGGGCTCTGTTGATGTTGAAGTCCCCAGAAGATAGAGCCCCCGACACCCCTAATCTTCTTTGAACATCTTCTCATCTTGTTCCCGCTGACGGCAGTTCTTCTGAACATGTCCCCTCTTGTTACAGTAGTAACAGACGGGAATTGTAAATCTTCCTCGATAAGGCTGTCCCCAGGGTGTCTGCTCTATTCTTTTTTCCCTTTTCTCTCCAGGAGTCGTCTTATTTTTCTGACTTTCCCTTACTGCTGCTACAAAAATTTTTGCTTTTGCTTTTTGTTTTTCTTCGTCCCTCCTAACATAGACTTTCTGGGCTTCTCTAAGTAACTCCTCTAATCCTCTTTCTTGCCAATCCTCCAATTTTTCTAATTTCCTTCTTATATCCCCCCAGGATTTAGCTACAAATTGTGTTCTAAGGAGTGCGGTCCCAGCCACTGTATTCGGATCAATTCCAGAATACATTGGTAGGTTTTTCCTCAACCTCTCCAACCATTCTGTTGGAGATTCGTCTTTCCCTTGTTGTTCATTAAATGCTTTAGTAATGTTTTGCCCTCGGGGAACCGCTTCCCTTATTCCCTGTATGATTAACGTTCTCAAATCCCTCATATTTTGTCTTCCTGGGGGTTGTTGATGATCCCAGTGGGGATCCACATTTGGCCATTTCTGATCTCCCGGGGGTCCTGCCTGACTCTGTCTTTCCCAAATTCTCATTCCAGCTTGTCTAATCATTCCCCTTTCCTCAACAGTGAATAGGATCCCTAAAATGGACTGTATTTCTTCCCAGGTATAAGTATTGGGGCCTAGGAATTGGTCCAATTTTTCAGCTACTCCGAGGGGATCATCTAATAGGGTCCCCATTTCTTTCTTGAAATTTCTTACGTCTGTGGTATTTAACGGGACTGCCACAAACCCGATGCCTCCCTGATTGCCTCCGAGGGGTACTTCTCGTAAGGGATATAGAGAAGCTCCCTCAGATACAGCAGTCCTACTTCTCGTACATGCAGCCGGAGGTCGATCTAATTCCGATCTAATACCCAACCGAACGGTATACACCTTAAATACTTACGACTCCGTCGTCTTCGTTCGGATCTTCGCGCGCAGAATTACGGGCAAAATAAACTGCTGCAGCCGGCAAGGGAGCTCATAAAAAATCAAATTCTTTGCTTGCCCCTATTCAGGTTCAGGATGGCGTTAGTCCCGACCCGACCCGATCAGGAGCCACCAAAAGGTGGGGCGCCCCTCCTAGATCAAGTCAGAATTCAGGAACCAAGACCATCCCGGACGAGCCCCCAATTGTTATAAATGATTTCGTCCCAAACAGGATTCCAATTCAAATTTACAATTTATTAAGCGAATAGAGGCAAGCAAACAGCGCTGGGTGCGCCGGGAGTCTCCGCTCCACCAAGACGCACGCGGTTCAGTTCCTGTTCCTGGTTTATATCCTCTCCGTTAATACATATTCATGAATAGGCGTGTCTTCTTCGGCGCATGCCCTCTTCTCCTGCTAGAGTCTTCTCGAATCTTCCTCGGCGTGCCCCCAGGATGACCCCAAACCTTATGCATGCACTTTCTTTACACAATACTATGCGGTCAGTGGTCAAACTGGTTTGAGCTGATATACGAGCCAAGTAGTTTAACCTTCTCCTGTAAAATACCCCTTTTTATGGTGCAGGAGAAATCCATAAAAGTCCAGAAGATTACACTTCATCACACGAATCAGATGAACATATTTCACACCTCTAAGTATGGATCTGCATGTGGCCCACAATCTAGTAATGTTTCTTGCATATGGACCACCCCTGATCATAAAAGACGTTTTAAACAATGGGTGAAGAGACCCCATTATACCATGTCATTGGAACCAGACAGGCTATGGAATTGTATAAACAAGATAAATTGTTACAATATGGATGATTATCTATGGATACCGTTTGCCTCAGACCTCCATCACGCCTTAAGAAGTATATGCCTGTGCCACAATTACAGTGCTCCAATCCCTAGCTTACAGACAGCATGTCAGATAGAATCCTCCAAACACATGGCTAGTAAATGTAGGATTCCTTCCCAACATTATAAAAAACGGATGCAAGACTCATGAGCCAGTAGTAAAGAGCACAAGTACCACTCTAATGTATCCTGCACTGCTTGAGACCGTATGGGTATGTTCTAATGAAGAGATATCAGATTACAGTCAACCCTATTGGGATGGGTTAGAATGCACTTTAGGAATTCCACAAGTTTATCTCCCATAATAGCTTTTAATCATACTCAGGAGTCATTCACTGTAGTCATTCATGAAACCAAGAGGGTACAGAACAAAGAGAAATGTATTGCCCTCCGTGTCACGGCCAAGCTATTATACAGCAGGGATGAGAGTAAGCTTAGCAATGGGATTGTTTTGGACTTCTTCGGCTGTGATAATTGAAAATTGATTATATCTAGAAAATCTACCATGGCAAGGAGAGACTCTAGCTAATTGTATGCAGCCAGCCAGCAAGGCTAAGCAACACCCAGCTTGTACCCACGAGCAGCCTCACAGATGACTTTAGAAAATCAATTAGCATTGAATATGGTACTACTAAAGGAGAACAGCGTTTGTGGATGGCTGAATAACACCTATCCTGGCAAAACCTGCTGTCAATTCCAAATGTGTCCGCTACTCTGCATCAAGCTAGAGATGAAATGCAAAAAACTGTGGACCAAACCCATGAGCTCAATGAGAACATGAAACCAAGCAACTGGCAATGAACGAGGTGGATTTAAAATATTTTCAGTTGGCTCAGATTAAAAGTTAGTGGATGGGATCATAGTCTAACCCAGTATGTATTAATGTTTATCATAATGATTGTTATTGTCCGTATTTGATTGTCACGTGTGAAATCTATGATAACTAGAGCTGTAACCATGCGTGTTAAGAGGATCCACATCTATGATCCTGAATACATCCCTTTAATACCATCCCCTATTATAAATTGCGACGAGCGAGGGAAGGCAAGCAGTCGACTCAATATGAGTGATAAGGCAAGCTTCAACTTTATTGCAAAACCTTACACATATTTATACACTAAGTTCTACCTTATGCATACTTGTCTTACAATCATTGGCTTAGCCCTAAAGATTGCATTATCATACTCCTCCTACTTGCGGTTACTGCTACGTGGTCCGGGTTCCATCCTGTTTTTCTTATACAGCGCTGCTTCTTAGCTGTTTACCACAGCTCCTTCTCCTCAAGGCCGAGCCCTGCAGATGTCCAGCTGTTTACCAGCTTCCCAATGCTGCAGCTCCTTCTCATCAAGGCCGAGCCGTGCAGATATCTAGCTGTTTACCAGCTTCTCAATGCTGCAGCTCCTTCTCCTTAAGGTCGAGCCGTGCAGAGTGATCCCAACAATAAATTACCAACCAACAAGAGAGGATGAAAACACAGGAAGGAGAGATGAATGCCTCGACCCACCTAAATACAAATTACACAATGTTCCTCTTAGTGAGTTGTGACTAAGGTCACAGGGTGGATAATGTGGGAAACCACTGTGGGTCTGTAGGGAGTAGCAGGGTTTGACTGGAGCAACACGCTCCTCTTCAAAAGCAACCCTGATGGGTTGCAGTCAGACAGTCTCATAACTGACTATTGTTGAGTGATGTCTGGGATGAGGGGAAAGCCTTGCAGCCTGATGTTCTACGGCAAGGCCACAAAGACCTCCATCAAACGTAAGTAAGCTGACCATTATTAATAACTGAAATTCTTATTAAATATTCATTCCTATTGATCGATGCTATTTGAGTTATATAGTATCTATCGGTCTACAACAAATAAATGAATAAAAAATTAATGAACTGATTAAGTTTTTATTAATCAAATTAGTCTAAATCAATCATTAATAATTACTTATTAATAACAGTCGTTACCTATTAAGATCGATTATTTTATTTATTAGTATTTTGTGGTACTGCATTAACACTACTGTCCTCCAGTTACTTATCATGTATTTTTTTTTTCTTTATCATCACTCTGATTTACTGTTGTAATTATCTACTATCAATTCATCATTATTAATTATCATTAATTACACGTGCTACACGACGGCTCTGTTCCTCACCTAGAACTTGTTATCAGTAAAGTAGTTCCTTATTAACGTGATCTTAATCCACTGGATGTTAATTCCAGTAAATATTAATCTGTATTGCTCTATCGCTAATCATTACTTCGTATATTAATTACCGGTTAATGAATTATTTATTACATTCATTAACCATAGGTCGGTGTATGTTAATCCATCAAGAATTAGCAGAGAGTGCCAGATCAGCATTTGTCCTAAACCTGCTCTCCCCACTCCCTCCTCCCAAACCGCCCGCCTGCCCTCACCCCGGAGAGTTCTGTGTAAAGACACCCACACGCACCCTGCACACCCCCCGTTTCTTTTTGATTGTCATTTTTTTAGCTATTTATTTATCTAGCCTCCCTCCCCCTTACCTTTTCTTACTCTTCTCTCTCACCACCGGGGACCGGGGACCGGGGACCAGGCAGAGGCGGCGGTGCCCAGCCCCAGCCGCCCGCCCTCCCCACCCCACCGCAGCGAGCCCCATTGCTACAAGGCCGCCAGAAGTTAATCTGCTTATGTGTAAACGTGGTGGCAGCTGAGGTATGTTTAAGAATACTGGTAAGTGTTGCTAGAAACCTACAAATATTTTCCGGGTGTTAACCGCGGGGTGCCAGCTTTGTGGGCCTACCACCCAGCACCCAGCTCTGCGCAGGTCTGGAATAAACCGGTATCTCGTCTCGGTGTGTGAGACTGGCCTATCGCACGCCGGGAAACGAAACCGCCTTTTCGGACACCACCATCAGCAAAGCAGCGACCCCGCTTTGCCTGAGGCTGCTGGGCCTGTCCTCTGGGCGCTGCTCACCACTGGAACGCATCCCGCTGGCGACGGACACGCCGACGGCCGCTAGCGAGAGGCGCGGCCCACCTCTCCGGCAGCCGGAGCCCGGCCTCGGGGACGCAGGTCTCTGCCCAGGCCGAGGCACGGGGCTGCTGCTTTCCCAGGGACGGCTTCAACCGGGAGCCGAGCCGAGCACATCGCCCGCAGGCGGACACCGAGGCGGGCCACAGCGCAGGCTGTAGCAGAGAAGGCGGCGTTGTCCACAGCGTTACCAGACTTTTTCGTTTCTTACTGCGTGCACACCCGCCACACACGCTCCCAAACCGGCCCCGGCACGAACCCCTCGCCCGCGGCCACACGCACACACGGAGACACCCCCCCTCCCCCTTCCGCCAGCAGTTTTGCCGGCCCGGGGAAGGAAGGAAGGCGGGAGACTTTAGGACCCCGCGGCGTCCCTGCCGCACCCGTGCCCCCCTCCCGCCTTTCGTCCTCAGTCCGTCGGTCGGCCAGTCCGTCGGTCAGTCACCCTGCTGAAGGTATGCGAGGCACAAAGCGGGGGTATTGTTTAGGCTCTGTCAGGAGTCAACGAGGCGCAAGCCTGAGGGAAGGAACAAGGCAACCGCAAAGGGAACGCAACTGCCGACCTTTGAGTGAACTATCGTAAGTAACATCTAATTAACATCGACTCGGCATAGCACAAGCCTGCCCTCCGGTAGGGGAAGACCCCTACCCACAGAAGCCCCTTCCTCACGGGGCACGCGCAGTAAAAAAGGAGGACGCTGTCGCCGTGGAGACGAGGCTTGCGGGAACCAACAGGCGCAAGGGCGCCTGCGCCAGCTCTCAAAAAAATAACGGTGACTTGTTGCTCGGAGCGTAGAAATATTTTCCCTGCGTTAACCGAGGCGCGCCAGCTTTGTGGGCCTACCACCGGCACCCAGCTCGGCGCAGGGGCGGAAGAAAAGCCGCCGTCTCGACTCCGTGTGTTTCCCGGCGCTCTGCGCACCGGGTGACGGAACCCGCGTTTGGCACAACAGCCCCGCTGCGCGCGGGCCGCCGCCGCCGCGCGGTGAAAACCAACGAACGCGAACGGCGGGGGAGGTGAAAAACGAAAAGAGAAAAAAACCCCCCAACCCAACCGACCCAAACAGAAACCTCCGAAAAGCGCCGCCATCCCCCCTCCCCCAGCCAGCCTCTGCGCCAGGCTCCCTCCCCCGCCGCCGGGGGGGCCGGTTGCCGGGCAGCGGGGCACGCGCGGCTGCAGCCCCCCTTGCCCCCCGCTGCTCCGGGGCGCCGGAGAGTCTCCGGCCGGGGGGGGCCGCACCCACCGGCCTGCGGGTCCGGAGCTGCAGCGCAGGGAGGGGGAGCTCGCGCGCGCGGTGGGGGGGTGGCTGAGTGAGTCTGAGCGCGCGTGTGTCGCGGGGGGGGGCGGTGTCTGCAGGATCGCGGGCGCAGACCTTAATATATTTATTTTTAACAACGGCTTGTTTAGCCTGGGGAAGTGGAGGGTCAGGGCACTGCAGTAGCTGCAGCCTGCAGCTGCTTGAAGAATGGTTTTGTGATAAATGATTTAGTCCCAAACAGGATTCCAATTTAAGTTTTCAATTTATTAAACAAATAGAGGCAAGCAAACAGCGCTGGGTGCGCCGGGAGTCTCCGCTCCACCAAGATGCACACCTTCACTTCTTACAGTTCCTTCCTTTATACTTCTCTAGGCTTCGTTTCTTGCCTTTCTCCGCCTTTTTCTTGGAAGATGACTCTTTCTTTAAGTACGTCACCACTTCCCCGGTCTGCGCATGCTTCATCTTTTTCTAGGTGGTCGTCCGGTGGTCGTTGGGAGGAAGATGCTCCTCTTCGTCAGTGCACCCTACATGACCTCTCTGTTTGTGCAGGCGCTCCGTTATTCCACTTATATTATGCTACCTTATTTGGCTATACATTTTCTTGACATTTCTGCGGTTATTTACAACACTGGTTTGCACTAGTATATCAGGAACTAACTTACATATCAGGAGGCTACATAAGCTTCACATATCAAGGGAGTTACCCAAACTATACTTATCAGGAAGTTACATAAAGACTGCCACTCCCCTGTTTATGGTCATGCCCTACATATATTCCTTTATTTCAATATAAATGACATTTGCTTCAAGCTTATATTCACTAGATTTTCTTTACACGAATCGCTCGTTCCTCACAATCCCCCGTTTTCTTTTTCACCACTGTGATTCGTGTAAAATTTATTTAAAGTTTGTTTGATGGGTATTAACTCGGGTTCCTCTATATGTTTTACCAACATTAAAACATGTTTTCTCTCACTCTGTGTTGGTTCTATTGGAGTGGCTGTAAATTTCATTCCATTAATGGCAGAAGCTACAGCTTGTGAAAGACAAGGAATTAGACATGGTATTATTAACATACCTCCAAACAATCCTAACAAAACGATAATGATTTTTGTTACCCAGTTTCCTGAGAATAAATTTTCCCACGTTGTCCATAGTCCTTGGACATTTATTCCATTCCACGTTTGGACTGGCACATGGGCTACTTTTTTCATTTCTCTTACTAATTCATTGATGGCTTTTCCTTCATCATTTATCTCTAAACAACAATTTGTGAGATTAAATTTTCCACAGACTCCTCCTTCCTGTGCTAGTAAATAGTCTAGTGCGAGTCTATTTTGATATAGGGCTGTACGCATTTTAGTATTTTGTTTAGCCACCAATCCTAGAGCATTACCCGTTTTATTTACAATTATTTCTACTACAGCTTGCAACCTGATTATTCTATTCAACATATAAATGGGGGTCCTATATCCCCAGGACCCATCTTCTGCCCATGTCGCTGGGTCATAATATGCTATTATTCTTTCAGGTGGCCACTCATTATCTTTCCATTTTCCTATTTGTAGCTCTCTTTTTCCCCTTCAGTTGTGAGTTTCTAATGCGTCTGTATATACCAGTACCCCTAGGCGTTCTCCTCGGTTTATAGGTAATAAGAGAAAGCTTGGCCGTATAGTTCCTAACACGCACGCTCCGGTCCAATTTTTTGGTAATCGGGTATATGCAAATTTTCCACAGATCCAATATTGCCCTTCTGGACTTGACCACCCTTTATCAATAGTGGTTCCGTTGGTCCAATTCGCATGATTTTTACTTATTTCTTGGGCAGTGCCCCATTTATCCTACTTTTGGTAAGTACTATTCCAGTTATATCCCCCTTCACATACTAAATATCCGACTGGTTTACTCCCAGCGTCATTTTGCCAACAGCTTCTTCTTATTATGCTGGTTTGTAATATCCATTGTTGTTTCCTGACCTGAGTTGATATGTTCTAAACATTAGGGTCTGGTATGTTGCTCTCTTGGGCCTCCCAGGGCCAATTCTCTCCTGATTAGTTCCACCACATACATAACAATTAGTTACATTTAGTGACTTAGCAATGTTCTCAGCAAGATTTACAAATAGATTTTTAGCCACTGTGGGAATTTCATATTTCGTTCCTGTTTCCATTTCATGACAAAATGACTTAAATAACAGTCTATGCTGCACCGATTCTCTTTTCTTTCATTTCAATATTAATAACTACACCTGGGTCTTCTCCAGGTCCATATATCTTAAGTCCAATTTTGGTTATTTTTTTCTGTTTCCAAATTTCTAAATTTATAAGGGTTAAATTTACTAAATTACAGGTACAGGTTGTACAATTATGGTCTGTTTGTACCCTTGTGATTGAAGCTTGTAAATCCCCACATTGGCTGTCATATCCCCAGCTTGCAGTATCCTAACATACACAAGACCATCCCCTTCTTCCACATAGGTGTGCTGACTGATATCTCACCGTTTGACTAGGTACATAATCAGGATTTATCTGACATTGACGTCCACCTCCACCTGGGCAAATATATTTTGGTTGATTACTATAGTATCATCTCCACTCTACACTCCCACAATTAATATCCAGATCATCATCTATAATATCGCATGCATCAAAAATTACCGATACTGATGTGCTCAAATTGGCCATATCCTTACTTATTCCAATTAATCTTCCTACTTCCGAATTTGTTTTCATTTCTACCCACTATTGATAAAGAAGTTCCTTTGGATCGTAACAAACAGTATCATTTTCCACCGAGCATTTCTTATATTGTGTTCCATTGTATATACAACTCCCGTTCTGTTTCCCTTTGCACTCGTAATAGGTGTGGTACATTAATGTTTTATTACTTACTCGTCCGTGCTGGGCGGTTCTTATGCACTCGGTGCAATTTTGATTACCTGTCACCAGGTTGGTGAGTCCGAGTAAAATCAGGAGAGGTCCGGTAAGGGATCTCATGGTCGGAGGCATCAGCTACAAGGGGTGCTCGTCCTTGACTGGCCTTACTTGGTCGCGACTGAGAATCCCCACCCGGTCTTGCCCTCTCCCCCTTCTCAAGCGGACTTCTTTATTTCGATGACAGTAATAAATCTTACCCACCAGAAATCTCCTATAGGAGTAGTCTGTCCACACTGAATGCAGAGGAAACTTCAGCTTTGAATTTGAAAACGTCCCTGTTAGCCTCTGTGGGAAATGATATATTTGTTACACAGGTTACACCTAACCCTCAATAATCATACAACATGGTTTACAGAGTGGACATAAACTTAGTCCTGCCCGATAATTGCTTAATGCTATAGTCTTTAATTCGTGATCATTTCTCATACGTTCATTCCCTTTTTAATGTTATTTTTGTGGTTCCAGGTTGTAAAATAACTTTCCAGTCTTTCATGGGTCCTTTTACTCGAGTCGCGTGCGTCCACCCCTTTTCCGCGGTCCGGATGGCAGTATCTGTAGTTAACAATACAACAAAGGGTCCTTCCCATGAAGGAACTAAAGTTTCTTTCTTCCAAGTTTTGATCAGTACCTTATCCCCTGGTTTGAATTGATGGATTGCAAACCCCAAAGGTAGGGTTTGTGCCATTATTCCTATATCTCTTAGTTCTTTCAACCTTTCTCCTAAAATGATAACATATTTCCGAATATTATAATCTTCCACTACATTGTTTCCCTCGGAGATAGGGCATGCCGTATAAAACCTAATATGGCGATAATCCAGTCTCACTGTGCGGTTTGATCCTTATGTTAAGAAGGGCTAGCGGTAAACATTTAGTCCATGGCATCTGTGTTTCAACCATTAGCTTCGCTAGCTCTTGCTTTATTGTTTGGTTTATTCTTTCTATTACTCCCAAACTTTGAGGATGCCATGGGGTATGATATTCCCATTTAATACCTAATGATTGGCACAAGGATTTTATAATTTTAGAAGTAAAGCGAGTGCCTTGATCAGAATCAATATATTGTATTATCCCATACCTGGGGATTAGGTGTTCTAGTAAAATTTTATCACCGTCTGAGCTGTCGCTCTTGCTACAGGATAGGCTTCGACCCATCGTGTTAAATGGTCTACTATAACTAACAAATATTTCAATCTTCCTATTCTTGGTAATTTGGTAAAGTCGACTTGAATCCTTTCAAACGGTCTATAAGCTAGTTTTCTTCCTCCCATGGCCACTTGTTGAAACACGGCCTTATTTGCCCTTTGACAAGTTAAACACCCTTGTGTAATTTGCCTTGCTATTTCAAAAAATTCCAATACAGCCAAACTGTTTAAGGAAATGATCACTTAACACTTTTGTACCCCAATGTGTTTGCGCGTGTAAGCGTTCTAATACCTGCCTAGCGTAAGCTTTTGGCAACATCTCTCGCTCATCAGGTAATGTCCATTTCCCTTGTTCCACTCTAGCTCCTATTTTCTCTAATTTTGCTTGTTCCTCCAGCGTAAACTTTTTCTCCTTTTCCTCTTATCCTCTTCCACTAGTGTCCTCCCTTGTTTGTGTATGATTAATTTTAACAGTTTCAATCCTCAAGGCTGCTTCCTGAGCCTCCTTATCTGCTAAATTATTTCCTCTAATTCGATAATCTAATCCCTTTTGGTGTCCCCTCACATGCACCACGGCTATTTCCTTTGGTTCTCTTAACACTTTTAAAATTTTACTATCAACTCCTGATGTATTAAGTTCTTTCCTTGAGTGTTAATCAGGCCTCTTTCCTCCCAAATTTTTCCAAAAGTATGGACTACTCCATATGCATATTTGGAATCTGTGAATATGGTCCCTCTTCTTTCTTTTAATAATTCCAGGGCCCTACATAAGGCATAAAGCTCACAAGCCTGAGCTGACCATGATGGACTCAGAGGTCCTGATTCCACAAGTTCTAAGTCCTTGTCAATTTTTGCATATCCTGATTTTCTCTTCCCTTCTATTACTTGGGAGGATCCATCTACAAACAATTTTTCTCCTCCCTCTAATTCAATATCTCTAAGATTGAGCCTTACTTTTGTCTGGGATTCTATAACTTCTAAACAATTGTGTTATAGCACTACTGCTTCTGAGGGTTCCCCAAACCGGAACTGAGCGGGGCTCTGGGCAGAGGTGACTCCTAATTCCAAATTAGGTGAATCTATCAAGATGGTTTCATATTTCAAAAGTCTACTATCTGTCAACCATTTCTCTGTCCTCTGTTGGAGGACATTCCTAACATTATGTGGCGTATATACCTTTAGAGGTACACTAAAGGTAATTTTCCTAGCTTCCTCTATCAATAATGCCATAGCAACTAGGGCTTGGAGACATGCTGGCCACCCCCTGCTCACCGAATCTAACAATTTGGATAAATATCCCACCAGTGTGTGTGGGTTTTTTGGGGGTTTTTTTTGTTTGTTTTTGTTTTGTTTTGTTTGTTTTTTTGTTTTTTTTTGTTTTTTTTTTTTCCATTCCCTTTTTAGTCTGTGGAGGTCTTAGGATTAAAATACCAGAAACCTGGTCAGGATCTGATTTCTTTTTTTTTCCTTTGCTTAACCAATGTCCCAAATATTTTACTTCTTGCTCTATAAATTGTAATTTCGAGCAGGACACTTTTAATCCCTTTTTCTCTAAAAAATTTAACAATCTAATGGTGGCTTTTCGGGTCTCCTCTTCAGTTTCTCCTGCTACCAGTAAATCATTCACATATTGTAATAATTTTTCCCTCCTCGTGTACTGTAAAACCTTGTAAGATTTTCTTTAAGGTCTGTCCAAACAAATTTGGTGACTCCGTAAACCCTTGTGGTAGCACAGTCCACCTTAATTGTTGTTTTTCGTCCTGTTTTGGGGTCTTCCCATTCAAAGGTAAAATAATCTCTGAACCCCTTATCCAAAAGACAGGCCCAAAAGGCATCTTTCAAATCTATTACACTATACCAAATATGTTTAGGAGACAGGTGACTCAATAAAGTATAAGGATTTGCCACGACAGGGAATTTGGTGATTGTTCGCCGATTCACGGCTCTCAAATCCTGTACCATCCTATATGTACCATCTGATTTCTTTACAGGGAGTATCGGGGTATTGTGGGGTGACATACATGGTTCCAAAGTCCCATTTTTTAGTAATTTATCCACAATAGGTTTTAGACCTCTCCGGCCTTCTATAGATATAGGATATTGTTTAATTCTAATTGGCTTATGAGGGTCTGTTATTTGTACCTTGATGGGTTCCATATCTAATCTCCCAACATCTCCTTCCTTATACCATACTTGGGGGTCAATTTTTTCCTCATCAAGTTGGGTTAAGGTACATAAGTTAATATATAACCGATCTCCTTGGTTCTGAATAGTTAGGTTTAGTTTTAAAATCAAGTCCCTCCCTAATAGGTTATATTCTGCTTCTGGTAATAAAAGTAAATCATTTAAACAAATTTTTGTCTCTGTCTCAATCTCTACTTCTTCTAAGATGGGGACTTTGAAGGGTTCTCCTTTTGCACCTGTTACTGACATCTGGGCTTTTCCTTTTCCTACCCCTTTTGGGAGTTTCTGAATCGTTGACCTTTCAGCTCCAGTATCTACTAAAAATAAAAATTCTTCTTTTTGGGGACCTACTAATAGTTTTATCAAGGGCTCTGTTGATGTTGAGGTCCCCAGAAGATACAGCCCCTAACACCCCTAATCCTCTTTGAACATTTTCTCATCCCATTCCCGTTTACGGCAGGTTTTCTGAACACGTCCCTTTTTGTTACAATAGTAACAGATGGGAATTGTGGGTCTGTCTTGATGAGATTGTCCCTGGGGTGGCTGTTCTGGTCTCTTATCTTTTTTTCTCTCCCAGCTGAGTCTTACTCCTCTGACTTTCCCTCACTGCTGCTACAAAAATTCTTGCCTCTGCTTCTTGTTTTTCTTCGTCCCTCCTGACATAAACCTTTTGAGCTTCTCTTAGTAATTCTTCCAACCCTCTCTCTTGCCAATCCTCTATCTCCACCCAGAGGTACTTCCCGTAAAGGATACAAAGACGCTCTGGGTGCTCAGTTTGGGATCCTCCCCTTAGAGTTGAATTCGACCCCGGGGCCGTAGGGGAAGTCGTCAGATTTGGTGACGGTATTTGATGGGTAGCTGGATTATACGGGGGAGGTAAGTGATCTAGGGGGTCCCAATCCTTCTTTTCCTTTTCCATGTGTTGCTCCCCTACGGTCTTATTTTTCCCTACTCCTGTTTTAAGATGAAAAAAGCCCACACAGGCCTTTATCCATAAACTAGCATACTCGCTCTCCTCTTGGCAAAACGGTTCCTTAGAATTTACATACAGGTTTAGCGCCTGACAAACCCAATCCTCAAATGACCCAAATACAGGCCAAAAAAAACGTGGGGTCTCAAGGGGTTCTTTGGCCATTTTACCATACAATATTAACTAATTTCTCTTTTGTCTTCCCTTTTCCAGGGCCCTTATTATTCCAATGTTTTAACATTATTCCTAATGGAATCTCCGGAGGTATTTTTAGTAATTCGCTCCCTTTCTTCTGGTCCTGGGTTCTCGATTTCGTCTGACCCATCTAGGAATTTTTACTGTGGCAATTCCTACAGCCCTTGGTTACCAAGCAGAGTGTCTTGCAGGGGGTTTCAAACTTGTCACTCACCTATGGATCCTATAAAAATCGCTTCGGTCCTTTACCGGCCAAGTCCCTCGCGGGAGATTGGAACCGCGGTTAGAAGACCTCCACAATCGCTTCGGAACGAGGTTCCGTCTCAGTCACACTCTTACACACACAGGCAACCGAATCCCACCCAACCGAACGGTATACACCTTAAATACTTACAACCCCGTCGTCTTCGTTCGGATCTTCGCGCGCAGAATTACGGGCAAAATAAACTGCTGCAGCCGGCAAGGGAGCTCATAAAAAATCAAATTCTTTGCTTGCCCCTATTTGGGTTCAGGATGGTGTTAGTCCCGACCCGACCCGATCAGGAGCCACCAAATGGTGGGGCGCCCCTCCTAGATCAAGTCAGTATTCAGGAACCAAGACCATCCCGGACGAGTCCCCAGTTGTGATAAATGATTTAGTCCCAAACAGGATTCCAATTTAAGTTTTCAATTTATTAAACAAATAGAGGCAAGCAAACAGCGCTGGGTGCGCCGGGAGTCTCCGCTCCACCAAGACGCACACCTTCACTTCTTACAATTCCTTCCTTTATACTTCTCTAGGCTTCGTTTCTTGCCTTTCTCCGCCTTTTTCTTGGAAGATGACTCTTTCTTTAAGTACGTCACCACTTCCCCGGTCTGCGCATGCTTCATCTTTTTCTAGGTGGTCGTCCGGTGGTCGTTGGGAGGAAGATGCTCCTCTTCGTCAGTGCACTCTACATGACCTCTCTGTTTGTGCAGGCGCTCCGTTATTCTACTTATATTATGCTACCTTATTTGGCTATACATTTTCTTGACATTTCTGCGGTTATTTACAACACTGGTTTGCACTAGTATATCAGGAACTAACTTACATATCAGGAGGCTACATAAGTTACACATATCAAGGGAGTTACCCAAACTATACTTATCAGGAAGTTACATAAAGACTACCACTCCCCTGTTTATGGTCATGCCCTACATATATTCCTTTATTTCAATATAAATGACATTTGCTTCAAGCTTATATTCACTAGATTTTCTTTACACGAATCGCTCATTCCTCACAGTTTCAGGGACAATGGAGCTTTTCTTAGTAGCGGGAAGAGCAAGAAACCTCCACAAATTACAGCTGGGAAGGTTCTGTCTGGATGTGAGAAAAAATAATCCTCACTGAGAGGGTAGTCTTGTGCTGCAAGAGATCACCCAGAGGGAGTCTGGATTATCCCATGGCTTTGTGTTTCAAGGAGCAGCTGGTGAGGGTGGAGAGCCATCAGTGAAGGCATAGAAATGCCAGGGTGAGAGCTAGGTGGGAAAGCAAGATGGCTGTCAGCAAGCTGAAGGGAAAGAGGTGAGGCATGGGACAGTGTAGGGCAGCCTGCATAGAGATGGCCAAGGGTTCTAGCAAGACCGAGAGGTCCAAAAGGACTGAGGTCTTTGTCGTCTTGACTATAGCAGCTGTCTCTACCACCAGGGCCAGTGAGACAAAACTTTATTCTTCTCTTCTCAGAAACTGCCTTCCCAGGACCTGGGCTCAGGGTTTGGCCTTGCCTGCTTCATAAAACGAACCAAGGGTTTTCTCAGCATTACAGCCACCTGTGCAGTGCCCTTGCCTACCTGCAGTCACCGTCTCCAAGTATCTGCTCTAATGAGTCAATGAGGAGCCTTTGGCAGTAATGGGTCTCATTAAGTCCCATTAATGCTTCAAGGTATTTTGGGGTTTGCTTCTGGCTTTGACTTCTTGAGAGGTTTGTTCAGTCTTCTCCCAGTATCTGAGGTTCACGGACTGAGCCCCAAATACACCATGGGGCTCCTTAAAACACAGAAAGCCCTAACAAGTCATGCCTCTTCCTGTAACGTTCTCCACGTCTGCAAGACTCGTATAGCTAATCTGAGTTGTTTCATAGCGTGGTTAAGAAGGAAGATTTCAAAGTGCACCTAATAAAGTTATTTTTAATTTTAAAGGCGGTATTTTGTTAATTTCAGTTTAAAGAAGTGATAGAAGCATTATCCAACTGATATGGATCCTGAGTGTCAGGAGCGTCTCCTGAGGAGGTCTGGACAGGTAGGAAAAGCAGTCCCTTGAGATCTGACACTGGGTGGACAACCTTGCTCCTCACCTCCCCAGACTCCCCACCTGTCGTTGGCCACCTGGGATTTACATCACTTTCCCTTCATCAGACTTCTCTGAACTCTGGGAGCTGAATGTTAGAGCTCCATTGCACCATCTCCCACCCACTTTCCTTAGAGGACTGGCTGCACACAGGCACAGAAGGATGTTTCCCATTTGCAAGCAAAGCAAAGTAAAGCACGATCAAGTGTCTTAAGCAATAAAACACTCCTCAACCATATACTAAGTACAAGCTGCCTCTAATGAGGTCGCCTTTCTACAAGGGATGATCTTACGAGAAATGTTTTAGATAGATAGATAGATAAAGGTAGATACAATTAAAAGAGTTGGCTAAAGATACCGTTATACTACTGAAAGACAGGCAGGCTTTTAGTCCCTGAAGCTCAAAGCAGCAGTGTGGGTGGGAAGTATCTGAATGAACAAAGAGTAAGGGAAGGAGAATAATGGAAAGGGCCTTTGTCTAGACAGTCTGCTGAAAACATTACTTCAGAAATGGTCATTGTATCAGCACAGGTGAAAATATATGAAAGATTAGAATTATTAACTACAAAAGACATTAACCACTTGATCCAGTGTGGCCTGGCAGCAAAGGCAGCCAGCAGTGTCCTGAAGTGTATAAAGAGGAGCCTCGCCAAAAGAGTGAGGGAAGTGGTTGTCTCCCCATGCTCATTGCTTGTTAGACCACCTGTAACCAATTATATCCAGTTTTAGGGCCCCAGTTCAGGTGTACTGATCTGGCTGGGATGGGGTTACCTTCCTTCATAGCAGCCTGTGTGGTGCTATGTTTTGCATTTGTGCCTTAAACAGTGTTGATAACACACCAGTGTTCTGGCTATTGCTGAGCAGTGTTTGCACTGTGTCAAGGCCTTCTCTGCTCCCTCCCAGTGAGTAGGCTGCAGATGGGCAAGAACAGCTGACCCCAACTGACCAAAGGGATATTCTCTAACGTACGACGTTGTGCTGAGCAATAAAAGCTGGGACAGAGGAAGAAGGAACTAGAATTTTTTTGTTACAGGAATCACTTCCTAGTTCACATGGAATCCCTTGCATAGCATTAGTAAAAGGCCTTAGACCTTCATAAGCGGTGAACTTCCACCTAGCTACTGATGAAGTTCTACTGAACTCTTACTTAGTCGCGTGAGGGAAGGCCCTGAAACTGGTGTAAATTAGAAAGATAAGATAGCCACATCCATCAGCAGAGGTTGCCTCATCGAGAAAAGAAAAAGAACGGCCCGCTTGGAGACAGTGAAAGGATCCAATGAGGAAAAAGGAGACCCCAGACCCAAATACTCCAACTGGACTAAACCGTCTCACAAGGGGAGGGGAGCTTAGACTGTAAGGGTATAATTGTCCAGAGAGTCTCTGGTTCGGGGTCCGTCTCCAGAGGCACTCAGCTCAAGCTGTTCTTCACCACTGTACCGCTTAATAAATTCAACTGGTATACGTCATGTCAGAGATTCTGCTTCAGGAAACCTAGGGTTGAGCCTGAGGGAAGAGAAAGCACCCAAGAGAGACTCCTTGATTGGTGTGTGAATGCTCAGGCAGCGGCTTCTCCATTAACGTTTTTTCATTCAAAGAGTCTTCTGTGTGGAGACTGGCTGGGCATCATTTTTGCTTGTGGGAGGTGGTGAGTGGTTGCCTTTGCGTTGCTTATTATTATTATTGGTTGTTGATTTTTTAAAAATCTCTTTCTTTCACCTGCTAAGCTGTCTTTATCTTGACCCACAACTTTCCGTGCTTTATTTCTTCCTGTTCTCTCTCCTGTCCCAGTGGGGAAGGGGAGGAAAGAGTGAGCGGCTGCGTGTCTGCCGGGCTATTGGCCAGAGTCAATCCACCACATCAAGGAAGACGTTGACAACTGGGAGTGACTTCAGTGGGAGGCTGCCAAGATGCGCAGGGGCTGCAGCACTTGCCTGGGGAGCAGAAACTGAGGGAAAGGGCTGCCTTCGGCCTGGGAAAGGGAAGGTCTGGGGAACCTCATAGCAGCCAGCCAGTCCCTGCAGGGAGGTTTTCAGGAAGATGGAGCCAGTCTTGTCACCGTGGTGCTTGGCAGGACGATAATAGACGATAGTCAAATGTTGAAATAAGGAATGTTGAGGCTGGAGATAGGGACAATCTTTCTCTCCATAAGGGCATCCAAACATTGAAGCAGGTTTCCCAGAGATGTTTTCCTGTCTTTGTCCTTGGACATTTTCCAGCCCCCATGTGGCAAAGCCTTGAGCAAAGTGGTCTGACTCCGTAGCCGATTCTGCTGTGAGCATGAGGTTGGACTGGAGACCTACTGAGGTCCCATTCAGGAGAGTGGAAAACTAAATGATGCTGTGGTTCCTTCCTCTCTAGGTGTGCCCTTGATGACAGTAGGGAAAGCTGTCAGGTTCCCCGTGACCATGGAAGTAAGTCAGATGCTGGCATAGTCAGATCAGCTGAAGTTGTCTTCTCCTCCTCCAGGCAGTGTTGCTCAGATGCAGGACTGCTTCACTGGTATCCCCAAACAGCCCTGGTTATTTCCTTTGCTTCACCGTTCATTCCCTTTTCATTCTTTTCCCACCTCTCAAGTCCTGCTCTTTAACCATCCTTATCCCCACCCATGCAAAAAGCCAAGGACTTTTCACTGTTTATCCAGTGGCCCTGCATTTGCTCACTTTGAACCCTCCTTTGGTGTCTCTGCGGTGGTTACTGTGGTGCTTTCTACCTCGCATTGCAACTCAACTTAACGCCAGTACTCTTTTCTTCTCTGTAGTGTCCTGCAGCTACTTAAGTTCTGATCTTGTTAGAGGCACCACGACTCAGGATGGCCGTTGGCACGCATACTTTAAAAGCTGGACTGTTGGAGGTTCAGTCCAGAGGGACCTTGGCACACCTGGGATTTGGCCAGCAGAAACCTCAAGGTTTTGAAGGAAAAGCTCAGAAACAACTCCATGCAGCAGCATGGACAGGGACCTGACTGACTAAGGAGTGTCCTGAGGTGAAGTATCTGGGAACTGTGACAATGCCATATGAGTCAGTGGTTCTCACATTTCGAAAGGAGAGTGGAGTGTCTGGAGGAGGTCTGCCAACTTGAAGTGAAGGGCCTAAAGGATGAGCTGTGGGGAGAGTCTGAGGGAGCTGGGTGTCTGTAGCCTGCTGAAGTGGAGGCACGGGTTTACCTAGCAAGAGCCTGCACCTGCCTGGAGGGATAACGGAGCCAACCTGTTCTCTGCAGTCACCATTGATACGACAGAAGGAACAGCCACAAGCTGCCTCTTGGGAGCTTTAGGCTGAACCTCAGGAAAAATAAAATGGACTAGGAGGAGCGTTGCCATGATCTCCACCTTTGGAGCTCTTCAAGTTTCAGCGCCGCAAAGTCACGGCCAGCCTGGAGGCTGGACTAGAGACCCCCTCGCAGCAGTCTCTTTCCCAACAGGCCTGTGCCTTGCCACATGTCATATGAGAAGAGACTAAGCTGGAGGAGAGGGTCTCTACATCACAGGACAATTCAGGGTGGAAGGAGGGTCAGGAGGTCTCTGGTGTTGCACTGGCTCCAAGCAGGGCCAGCTCTGAGGTCAGACCAGCTTGCTCGCTAAATGCCAGAATCCGGAGAAAGAGTTTACACATGAACCAGGCATCTGTGCCGCCGTTACAGAAATGGAGACAAGGCCTTTGACCAGCTCCCTGAACACAGCTATTGGTACGTCATGCCCCCTGAGAACATCCATCCTCCCGGGAACATCCATCTTCTTGTCCAAAGGAGTGGGATCCTTATGCAACTATCCTGCCATATCTCCAGACCATGGGGTGCTTTACACTGTAAACAGAACTGAAGGAAAGCCTCTGACTTGGGTACGGTCAACTGAATTGCTAAAAGAGGGCAAGATGGAGGGATCTCGGAGCTTCCAGGTTCTTCCTGAAGATAGAAGGCCTCAGATATAGGAACAGAAGATAACAGTTTTGAACTAGCCTAGGCTTTAGATCATTTCACATGTGATGGCTCTGCTCCATCCTTTCAGTCATTGGCACCCAGAAACCTCATCTGCTTTTCCTTCCTCTCCTCCCAAAAGCTGATCAAGTGATGGGAAGAAAGGAAGGAGAAAGGCCCTAGGCCTCTGTGACTCACCTGGGCTCTGGCACTTGGAGGGCCACAGTGTCATCCATTGTACACCCCATAAAGAATCAAGCTGGGAAGTGACTCTTCACGTACAAGTGAACAAGGTCGATGGACAGGCAAGGCTATGTCTGGAGACCAGTACACCTAGAGCATCGATCAAGCTGGGGCTGAAACTCAGGCCTGGTCTTCAATGGTCTCCTGGGCCCATGGACAGAGGTGTGGATGGAGGCCCCAGGTGAGGCTGATTAGGGTCCTGAAGGCCTGTGGATGCTCTCAGGGCCCTGACACTGCCCCCATGGGATCCCACCTGCCAGTGCCCTCAGTAGGCCAAGTTCTCATTCCCGCATGTGCAGGGTCTGTGCTCGGCTACTCTCCTTCCCCGCTTCTGTGCAGATCTGGGAGACCACAGTTTCATGGTGACTACAACCAAGGCTGAAACTGGTCTTCCCATCCCTGACCAACTTTTCCTCTTTTGGGAGTACAAGGTCCAGGTGAGCCTCAGACTGGGTGGCACAGTTAGAAGCTGACCCACACACAAGATCCCGCCTAACCTGTTGCATGTCCCATAGAGAACATCCACACATCTGACCTGCTCTGGTAGCAAGCAGGGCATCCTCCACTTCTCGCCTTCCCTGTTAGTCTCACCTAAAGATGTTGTATCTCCGTCAGTCACAAAAGCTGTGGGAGCTGTCCTTTTCCGTCTTGGCTCTTGCTCCCCTAACGTCACAGCTTTGCGATGGCATGTTGTCCTCCTGCTGTCTGTGCTCCAGGCTGTGGGCTTTGGTGCACATTAGGCCTGTAGCACCTCAGATGTGGCACCAGGGCCAAGGGCAGATTTGTCACATGGACACCTGATACCAAAAGATTGGCCCTCTTTGTGTGGAAAGGCTTCACAGCCGATGTGTGCTGGAGTGGATGGCAGGAGGCAACATAATGATGAAGGAGGTTCTCACAACGAGAGCAAAAGCTGCAGTCCCCAAGACCAGACAGAAAACGGCCTTGGGCTGTGCAGCCCTGGCAGGAGAGGGGTTTGCTGTCCCAGGTGACTCTTGCAGCAATGCGTGGGGCCTGTGACAGAGGTGAAGCCGATCTCCAAGAAGGACAAGCTGCTGCTGAGAAAGTCCCCGGGGGAGGACAGCCTGTCATCCAGCCACACTGTGGACATCATGCTGGGGGCTGACTGGCTAGATAGCAGCTCTGCAGAGAAGTACCTTAGGGTCCTGGAGGGCAAGCAGCTGAGCATGAGCCAGCCATGCAGCCTCGCAGCAAAGGCCAGCAGCCTCCTGGGCTGCATTAGGAAAAGCATTGCCGGCAGATGGAGGGAAGTTAACCTTCTCCTCCACTGAGCACCGGTGGGCCACATCTGGAGTGCTGTGTCCAGTGCTGGGCTCCCCAGTGCAAGAAAGTTGTTGACCTGCTAAAGCAAGGCTATCAAAGGGCCACAAAGCTGATTTAAGGGACCGCAGCATCTTCCATAGGACGGAAGGCTGAGAGGTCTGGGACCGTTAAGCCTGGAGAAAAAATTGCTCAGGAGTGTGGAGTAATAAGGCACGGACTGTGGCAGGGCTTCAGGCCAAAGACCTTTATTGTTAGCGTAGCGTGCTTTTTATACAAATACAGCCCGTTCACGCACCTAAAAGTGCTACCCGGTTGGCTATTGCTTTAAGTCCACGCGACTCTCACAGAGGCAGGATTGGTCGCCTCTGTATGTCCACGCGCTCCTTTGCTTCTTCTTAGTTGTTTACCACAGCTCCTTCTCTTCAAGGTTGAGCCCTGCAGGTGTCCGGCTGTTTACCAGCTTCTCAATGCCACAGCTCCTTCTCCTTAAGGTCGAGCCATGCAGGGCGATCCCAATATCACCCCCTTTTTGTTTATCTATAAACAAAACCTGATGGTTCATTCGCAACCCGAGGACTGTGAGGAAGATGGACCATGTGTACATTCTTCTATCGTCCTGCACCACGAACTCAGCCCAGCAGTCGGTAGGTGCCAGCTTTACGTGGGCGTCCCCACGGAGGCAACAGTGGCCTTGCCGTACACCGGCCCACTGCCCTTTGGGAAATCCTGGTATTTATACATTTGCAGAGGAACGAGTTTCGACACACGTGGCCAGCGAGTGTCAGAACACGCCTTGGTTGCCACCTTTCAACACAGAGAGCCTATGGCATACGCGCCCGCTGGCCAGACGTGCTGCACGTGCCCCAGCCACCCTGTCTGTTGGTTCGTAGGCTTTGTTCACGCGGCATATTACCATAATCCAGCAGTCACATATCAACCATGCTCAAGCCAATAGCAGAATGTTATAAGGCAAACAAAATTGTGAATTGTGCTTTATATTCCTCCGTTACTGCATGTCTTCCCCATCCTCCCCTAACCTTGATCAACTTTCTTATCTCTTGGGCTGTTTTCTCTCACCCAGCATAGTATCTGTTTCTTACCCAGCCATCCATTTTCTGATATTCTAACTGCAGTTTTCTCACAGGCCAAAATTCCATCTGTTAACCCCTCCGTATGTATACGATAATTGGCGATAATTTCCATTTCTGCCGACAAGCTAACTATTGCTTTTTCTAGCTGAGATAAACGTCTGAGTCCCAAACAGGATTCCAATTGAAGTTTACAATGTATTACATTATATACATTAACCACTCTGCTAGACTTAGGCTTGCGGTCATACAAGGATACGTAGGACAGAAGGTTACACTTCATCACACGAATCAGATGAACATATTTCACATAGCTGTACTACTCCTCGTGATGGGAAAAGCGCCCGTACAAAGCTATGATAACCTTTATTATATCTCACCAAGGGATTTGTAGTTATAGAGTGCTTTGCCCTAAAATCTTTCCATGTTCCTCTAATGATACCGCTAATTTCAGTCTGATTAATTATCTGTGTTATAAATGATTTAGTCCCAAACAGGATTCCAATTCAAATGTACAATTTATTAAGCGAATAGAGGCAAGCAAACAGCGCTGGGTGCGCCGGGAGTCTCCGCTCCACCAAGACGCACGCGGTTCAGCTCCTGTTCCTGGTTTATAACCTGTCCGTTAATACATATTCATGAACAGGCGTGTCTTCTTCGGCGCATGCCCTCTTCTCCTTCTAGGATCTTCTCGAATCTTCCTCAGCGTGATCCTGTTCGCTAATACATTTTCATGAATAGGCGTGTCTGCTAATACATATTAATGAACAGGCGTGTCTTCTTCAGCGCGTGCCCTCTTCTCCTGCTAGAGTCTTCTTGAATTTTCCTCGGCGTGCCCCCAGGATGACCCCAAACCGTATGCATGCACTTTCTTTACACAATACTATGCGGTCAGTGGTCAAACTGGTTTGAGCTGATATACCAGCCAAGTAGTTTAACTTTCTCCTGTAAAATACCCCTTTTTATGGTGCAGGAGAAATCCATAAAAGTCCAGAAGGTTACACTTCATCACACGAATCAGATGAACATATTTCACAATCCCCCATCTTTTTCTTTATAGTATTGATTCGTGTTTTCGTTTCCAACTGAGTACTGCAGATATCTGCATTCCTTGTATAACCGAGTAGATTAATCTAGTAACAATTCCCCACATATCCCCAATACAACTATCCCGATTTTAGTAAGCCAATCACCACCCATAAAATCTCCCCAAAATCCTCCTAGATTGATTCCATTCCAAGTTTATCTCTCAGGAGGCCATTCGTTATACACCTGGACTCCTAGTCGCTCTCCCTAATTTATGGGTAACAGGAAAAAACTAGGTTTTATTGTTGATTACACGTACGGGCTGTACAATTAGAAAAGGTCCTCAGTTTTCCCATTTTTCTGGGGTAAACCCCAGCTGGACTTGTTCCAATATTGACTACAGTTATTTGCCGTAGTCAGAGTCAAGGAACTCACCCCAAGTAGAACTAGAAGAGGTCCGGTCAGGGCCATAGTGGTCGGCGGTCACAGCCCAAAGGGGTTGCAGCCCTTGGCAGACCCTTTTTAAGCCGCAACACCAGTTCCCCTCCGGTCTTGCCCTCTTCCTTCCTTTAAGGGGGTGCTTTCTTAGTACCCAAATTAATTGAGCACTGCTTGTGAAGGCCAGAGCTTTGCTAGATCAGTGGTTTGTCCAGACCTGAGCACTTGCCCGAGCCTGGCGATCCTCTTTATTTGCAAGGCTTTATGGCTACAGAAAACTGCCAGTTAGCCTGCAGTTCTTACAAATAAACACCACCTTCTACACCAAGGACAAATTCTAGTTCCAGCTCCTTTTTCCTGTTCTTCTTTTGCCAACAACTCCTTCCGATGATACTCGTTTGGAGTACCCATTGTTGTTTCCTATTACCCTTTCCCATTGTTTTCCAAACTTGGGGATTACTTATATTGCTCTCCATAGCTTCCCATGGCCATCGTTCACCTCGATTTGTTCCACCACAAACGTAACAATTAGTTATATTCAATGACTTAGCAATGTTTTCAGCAAGATTTACAAGTAGATTTTTAGCAACTGTGGGAATTTCATGTTTCACTCCTGTTTCTATTACAGGAGTAGCCGCAATAAAATTCCCACAGCAATTTAGTCAGATGTGACCTTCCACTCCTTCCCTGGACCTTTCACTCGTGACACATGTGTCCATCCTTTTTCAGCAGTTCTCACAGCTGTTTCTGTAGTGAATAAAACAAGGAAAGGTCCTTCCCAGAGGGGAGATAGGTTTCCTTCTTTCCATGTTTTTATCAGAATTTTATCTCCTGGTTCTAACTGATGAATTGCAAATCCTAAAGGTGGTGTTTGGGCCACCATCCCAATCTCTCTTCATTCTTTTAATCTTTTTCCAATGGTAATTATATCTTGTTGGATACTATGATCCTCAATTACATTGTTCCCCAGAGGCATTCCTTGAAAATAAGGCATGCCATAGAACATTTCATATGGCGATATTCCAGTCTCACTGTATGTTTTTGTTAAGTGCCAATGGTAAACATTTCGTCCAGGGCATTTGTGTCTCAATCATTAATTTAGCCAATTGTTGTTTTATTGTTTGATTCATTCTTTCTACCTTCCCCGAGCTTTGTGGGTGCCACAGAGTGTGGTATTCCCACTGAATACCTAATGATTGACATAATACTTTCTCAAAAGGTCTGTAAGCTGTTTTTCTCCCTCCCGTGGCTGCTTGTCGAAACACTGTCTTATTTACCTTTTGACAAATTAAGCAACCTTGTGTAATTTGCTTTGCTATTTCAAAAATTCCAATACAACCAAATTGTTTAAGAAAATGATCACTTAACGCTTTTGTACCCCAATGTGTTTGTGCATGCAAACGTTCTAATAATCGCCTGGTGTAGGCTTTTGGCAGCATTTCTCGCCCATCGGGCAGTGCCCATTTTCCTTGTTCTATTTAGCTCCTATTTTCTTCAATTTTGTTTGTCCTTCTGGGGTAAACTCCTTCTCTCTTTCCTCTCGTCCTTTGCTGGTGTCCTCCTTTGTTTGTATGACATTAATTTTGGCAACTTTAGTCCTCAAGGCTGCTTCCTGGGCCTCTTTAGCTGCTAAGTTATTTCCTCTAATTCGGTAATCACCAAAAGTCCCTTTTGGTCTCCCCTCACATGTACCACTGCTATCTCCTTTGGTTCTCTTAACGCCTTCAAAATCTTTCCTATTAATTCTTGATGTATTAAATTCCTCCCGTGAGTATTAATCCAACCTCTTTCTTCCCAAATTTTTCCAAAAGTGTGGACCACCCCATATGCGTATTTAGAATCTGTAAATACAGTCCCGCTTCTTCCTTTTAATAATTCCAGGGCCCTACATAGGGCATACAGCTCACAAGCCTGAGCTGACCATGATGGACTCAGAGGTCCTGATTCCACAATTTCTAAGTCCTTGTTAATTATTGCATATCCCGATTTTCTCTTCCCTTCTACCACTCGGGAGGAGCCATCTATAAACAGCGCTTCTCCATTTTTCAACTCAGCATCTCTTAGATCTGGTCTCACCTTAGTCTGGGTCTCAATTACCTCTAAACAGTTATGTTGTAATTCCTCTGATGGTTCTCCAAACAAAAATTGTGCTGGACTCTGAGCAGAAGTCACCCTCAGTTCTAAGTCAGGGGAGTCTATTAGTATTGCTTCATACTTTAGGGTCCGGCTGTCCGTTAACCATTTTTCCGCTTCTTGTTGTAAAACATTTCTGACATTGTGTGGGGTATACACTTTTAAAGGAGCACTAAAGGTAATCTTCCTAACTTCCTCTATTAATAATGCTGTAGCAACCAAAGCTTGGAGACAAGCAGGCCATGCTCTGCTTACTGGATCAAGTAACTTAGAACAATGCCCCATGGGTTTTTTGGATTCCTGCCCAGTCTTGAGTAAGAACTCCATATGCTGTCTGGCTTGATGTATTCACAAAGAGATAGAAAGGTTTTTCTAGATCTGGGAGGCTCAATACAGGTGCTTGTATTAATGCCCTTTTTACTTCCTCAAATCTCTGATCATCTTCAATAAACCACTTAAGTTGGTTATTAGTTAATTTTTCATATAAGAATTTTACTTTATCACTATAATTTTCAAGCCATGGTCTACAATATCCTAATAATCCCAGTATTTGCCTAATTTCCGTTTTAGTCTGTGGGGGTCTTAAGGATAGAATCCCAGATACCCTATCAGGATCTAACTTCTTCCTTCCCTTACTCAGCCAATGTACTAAATATTTTACTTCTTGTTCTACAAACTGTAGCTTTGATCGGGACACCTTTAATCCCTTTTCCCCTTGAAAATTTAACAATTTAATGGTGGTTTTTTGGATCCCCTCTTCAGTTTCTCCTGCTACTAATGAATCGTCCACATATTGCAATAATTTTACCTCCTTAGGTATTGTGAAATCTTGTAGAATTGTTTCTAAAGTTTGTCCAAATAGATTTGGTGACTCCGTAAACCCTTGTGGTAACACAGTCCATCTTAATTGTTGTTTTTGTCCTGTTTCGGGGTCCTCCCACTCAAAGGCAAAATAATCTCTGGATGCCTCATCCAGAGGACAGGCCCAAAAAGCATCTTTCAAATCTATTACACTATACCAAGTATGTTTGGGAGATATATGACTCAATAAAGTATAAGGATTTGCCACCACAGGGAATTTAGTGATTGTTCGCTGATTTACAGCTCTTAAGTCCTGCACCATCCTGTATGACCCATCCGGCTTTTTTACGGGAAGAATGGGCGTGTTACGAGGTGACATACATGGTTCTAGGGTTCCTTTTTCCAAAAGTCTGTCAACTACAGGTTTTAATCCTTTTCGACCCTCCATAGGTATAGGGTATAGCTTGATTCTAATTGGGCGGTGCGGATCTATTATTTGAATGCTTATGGGGTCCATTTTGTCTTTCCAGTTTCCCCTTCCTTATACCACACTGAGGGGTTAATAGCTTCTTCATCCTCTTGTGTTAAAGTGTATAATTTAATCTGCAATTTGTCCCCTTGACTCTGAATGCTCAAGTTTAACTTCAAAATCAAATCCCTTCCTAATAAATTGTATTCCGCTTCAGGGAGCAAAAGTAAATCATTAAGACAAATTTTCTTTTCTGTTTCTACTTCTACATCTTTCAATATATTTACTTTAAAAGGCTCTCCTTTTGCTCCTGCTACTGACACGTAACTCTTCCCTTTTTCTATTCCTTTTGGAAGTTTTTGAATGGTTGACTTTTCGGCCCCTGTATCCACTAAAAATAAAACTTCCTCTTTATGGGGACCAATCAATAATTTTATCAAGGGCTCTGTTGATGTTGAAGTCCCCAGAAGATAGAGCCCCCGACACCCCTAATCTTCTTTGAACATCTTCTCATCTTGTTCCCGCTGACGGCAGTTCTTCTGAACATGTCCCCTCTTGTTACAGTAGTAACAGACGGGAATTGTAAATCTTCCTCGATAAGGCTGTCCCCAGGGTGTCTGCTCTATTCTTTTTTCCCTTTTCTCTCCAGGAGTCGTCTTATTTTTCTGACTTTCCCTTACTGCTGCTACAAAAATTTTTGCTTTTGCTTTTTGTTTTTCTTCGTCCCTCCTAACATAGACTTTCTGGGCTTCTCTAAGTAACTCCTCTAATCCTCTTTCTTGCCAATCCTCCAATTTTTCTAATTTCCTTCTTATATCCCCCCAGGATTTAGCTACAAATTGTGTTCTAAGGAGTGCGGTCCCAGCCACTGTATTCGGATCAATTCCAGAATACATTGGTAGGTTTTTCCTCAACCTCTCCAACCATTCTGTTGGAGATTCGTCTTTCCCTTGTTGTTCATTAAATGCTTTAGTAATGTTTTGCCCTCGGGGAACCGCTTCCCTTATTCCCTGTATGATTAACGTTCTCAAATCCCTCATATTTTGTCTTCCTGGGGGTTGTTGATGATCCCAGTGGGGATCCACATTTGGCCATTTCTGATCTCCCGGGGGTCCTGCCTGACTCTGTCTTTCCCAAATTCTCATTCCAGCTTGTCTAATCATTCCCCTTTCCTCAACAGTGAATAGGATCCCTAAAATGGACTGTATTTCTTCCCAGGTATAAGTATTGGGGCCTAGGAATTGGTCCAATTTTTCAGCTACTCCGAGGGGATCATCTAATAGGGTCCCCATTTCTTTCTTGAAATTTCTTACGTCTGTGGTATTTAACGGGACTGCCACAAACCCGATGCCTCCCTGATTGCCTCCGAGGGGTACTTCTCGTAAGGGATATAGAGAAGCTCCCTCAGATACAGCAGTCCTACTTCTCGTACATGCAGCCGGAGGTCGATCTAATTCCGATCTAATACCCAACCGAACGGTATACACCTTAAATACTTACGACTCCGTCGTCTTCGTTCGGATCTTCGCGCGCAGAATTACGGGCAAAATAAACTGCTGCAGCCGGCAAGGGAGCTCATAAAAAATCAAATTCTTTGCTTGCCCCTATTCAGGTTCAGGATGGCGTTAGTCCCGACCCGACCCGATCAGGAGCCACCAAAAGGTGGGGCGCCCCTCCTAGATCAAGTCAGAATTCAGGAACCAAGACCATCCCGGACGAGCCCCCAATTGTTATAAATGATTTCGTCCCAAACAGGATTCCAATTCAAATTTACAATTTATTAAGCGAATAGAGGCAAGCAAACAGCGCTGGGTGCGCCGTGAGTCTCCGCTCCACCAAGACGCACGCGGTTCAGTTCCTGTTCCTGGTTTATATCCTCTCCGTTAATACATATTCATGAATAGGCGTGTCTTCTTCGGCGCATGCCCTCTTCTCCTGCTAGAGTCTTCTCGAATCTTCCTCGGCGTGCCCCCAGGATGACCCCAAACCTTATGCATGCACTTTCTTTACACAATACTATGCGGTCAGTGGTCAAACTGGTTTGAGCTGATATACGAGCCAAGTAGTTTAACCTTCTCCTGTAAAATACCCCTTTTTATGGTGCAGGAGAAATCCATAAAAGTCCAGAAGATTACACTTCATCACACGAATCAGATGAACATATTTCACACCTCTAAGTATGGATCTGCATGTGGCCCACAATCTAGTAATGTTTCTTGCATATGGACCACCCCTGATCATAAAAGACGTTTTAAACAATGGGTGAAGAGACCCCATTATACCATGTCATTGGAACCAGACAGGCTATGGAATTGTATAAACAAGATAAATTGTTACAATATGGATGATTATCTATGGATACCGTTTGCCTCAGACCTCCATCACGCCTTAAGAAGTATATGCCTGTGCCACAATTACAGTGCTCCAATCCCTAGCTTACAGACAGCATGTCAGATAGAATCCTCCAAACACATGGCTAGTAAATGTAGGATTCCTTCCCAACATTATAAAAAACGGATGCAAGACTCATGAGCCAGTAGTAAAGAGCACAAGTACCACTCTAATGTATCCTGCACTGCTTGAGACCGTATGGGTATGTTCTAATGAAGAGATATCAGATTACAGTCAACCCTATTGGGATGGGTTAGAATGCACTTTAGGAATTCCACAAGTTTATCTCCCATAATAGCTTTTAATCATACTCAGGAGTCATTCACTGTAGTCATTCATGAAACCAAGAGGGTACAGAACAAAGAGAAATGTATTGCCCTCCGTGTCACGGCCAAGCTATTATACAGCAGGGATGAGAGTAAGCTTAGCAATGGGATTGTTTTGGACTTCTTCGGCTGTGATAATTGAAAATTGATTATATCTAGAAAATCTACCATGGCAAGGAGAGACTCTAGCTAATTGTATGCAGCCAGCCAGCAAGGCTAAGCAACACCCAGCTTGTACCCACGAGCAGCCTCACAGATGACTTTAGAAAATCAATTAGCATTGAATATGGTACTACTAAAGGAGAACAGCGTTTGTGGATGGCTGAATAACACCTATCCTGGCAAAACCTGCTGTCAATTCCAAATGTGTCCGCTACTCTGCATCAAGCTAGAGATGAAATGCAAAAAACTGTGGACCAAACCCATGAGCTCAATGAGAAGATGAAACCAAGCAACTGGCAATGAACGAGGTGGATTTAAAATATTTTCAGTTGGCTCAGATTAAAAGTTAGTGGATGGGATCATAGTCTAACCCAGTATGTATTAATGTTTATCATAATGATTGTTATTGTCCGTATTTGATTGTCACGTGTGAAATCTATGATAACTAGAGCTGTAACCATGCGTGTTAAGAGGATTCACATCTATGATCCTGAATACATCCCTTTAATACCATCCCCTATTATAAATTGCGACGAGCGAGGGAAGGCAAGCAGTCGACTCAATATGAGTGATAAGGCAAGCTTCAACTTTATTGCAAAACCTTACACATATTTATACACTAAGTTCTACCTTATGCATACTTGTCTTACAATCATTGGCTTAGCCCTAAAGATTGCATTATCATACTCCTCCTACTTGCGGTTACTGCTACGTGGTCCGGGTTCCATCCTGTTTTTCTTATACAGCGCTGCTTCTTAGCTGTTTACCACAGCTCCTTCTCCTCAAGGCCGAGCCCTGCAGATGTCCAGCTGTTTACCAGCTTCCCAATGCCACAGCTCCCTCTTCTCAAGGCCGAGCCGTGCAGATATCTAGCTGTTTACCAGCTTCTCAATGCTGCAGCTCCTTCTCCTTAAGGTCGAGCCGTGCAGAGTGATCCCAACAATAAATTACCAACCAACAAGAGAGGATGAAAACACAGGAAGGAGAGATGAATGCCTCGACCCACCTAAATACAAATTACACAATGTTCCTCTTAGTGAGTTGTGACTAAGGTCACAGGGTGGATAATGTGGGAAACCACTGTGGGTCTGTAGGGAGTAGCAGGGTTTGACTGGAGCAACACGCTCCTCTTCAAAAGCAACCCTGATGGGTTGCAGTCAGACAGTCTCATAACTGACTATTGTTGAGTGATGTCTGGGATGAGGCGAAAGCCTTGCAGCCTGATGTTCTACGGCAAGGCCACAAAGACCTCCATCAAACGTAAGTAAGCTGACCATTATTAATAACTGAAATTCTTATTAAATATTCATTCCTATTGATCGATGCTATTTGAGTTATATAGTATCTATCGGTCTACAACAAATAAATGAATAAAAAATTAATGAACTGATTAAGTTTTTATTAATCAAATTAGTCTAAATCAATCATTAATAATTACTTATTAATAACAGTCGTTACCTATTAAGATCGATTATTTTATTTATTAGTATTTTGTGGTACTGCATTAACACTACTGTCCTCCAGTTACTTATCATGTATTTTTTTTTTCTTTATCATCACTCTGATTTACTGTTGTAATTATCTACTATCAATTCATCATTATTAATTATCATTAATTACACGTGCTACACGACGGCTCTGTTCCTCACCTAGAACTTGTTATCAGTAAAGTAGTTCCTTATTAACGTGATCTTAATCCACTGGATGTTAATTCCAGTAAATATTAATCTGTATTGCTCTATCGCTAATCATTACTTCGTATATTAATTACCGGTTAATGAATTATTTATTACATTCATTAACCATAGGTCGGTGTATGTTAATCCATCAAGAATTAGCAGAGAGTGCCAGATCAGCATTTGTCCTAAACCTGCTCTCCCCACTCCCTCCTCCCAAACCGCCCGCCTGCCCTCACCCCGGAGAGTTCTGTGTAAAGACACCCACACGCACCCTGCACACCCCCCGTTTCTTTTTGATTGTCATTTTTTTAGCTATTTATTTATCTAGCCTCCCTCCCCCTTACCTTTTCTTACTCTTCTCTCTCACCACCGGGGACCGGGGACCGGGGACCAGGCAGAGGCGGCGGTGCCCAGCCCCAGCCGCCCGCCCTCCCCACCCCACCGCAGCGAGCCCCATTGCTACAAGGCCGCCAGAAGTTAATCTGCTTATGTGTAAACGTGGTGGCAGCTGAGGTATGTTTAAGAATACTGGTAAGTGTTGCTAGAAACCTACAAATATTTTCCGGGTGTTAACCGCGGGGTGCCAGCTTTGTGGGCCTACCACCCAGCACCCAGCTCTGCGCAGGTCTGGAATAAACCGGTATCTCGTCTCGGTGTGTGAGACTGGCCTATCGCACGCCGGGAAACGAAACCGCCTTTTCGGACACCACCATCAGCAAAGCAGCGACCCCGCTTTGCCTGAGGCTGCTGGGCCTGTCCTCTGGGCGCTGCTCACCACTGGAACGCATCCCGCTGGCGACGGACACGCCGACGGCCGCTAGCGAGAGGCGCGGCCCACCTCTCCGGCAGCCGGAGCCCGGCCTCGGGGACGCAGGTCTCTGCCCAGGCCGAGGCACGGGGCTGCTGCTTTCCCAGGGACGGCTTCAACCGGGAGCCGAGCCGAGCACATCGCCCGCAGGCGGACACCGAGGCGGGCCACAGCGCAGGCTGTAGCAGAGAAGGCGGCGTTGTCCACAGCGTTACCAGACTTTTTCGTTTCTTACTGCGTGCACACCCGCCACACACGCTCCCAAACCGGCCCCGGCACGAACCCCTCGCCCGCGGCCACACGCACACACGGAGACACCCCCCCTCCCCCTTCCGCCAGCAGTTTTGCCGGCCCGGGGAAGGAAGGAAGGCGGGAGACTTTAGGACCCCGCGGCGTCCCTGCCGCACCCGTGCCCCCCTCCCGCCTTTCGTCCTCAGTCCGTCGGTCGGCCAGTCCGTCGGTCAGTCACCCTGCTGAAGGTATGCGAGGCACAAAGCGGGGGTATTGTTTAGGCTCTGTCAGGAGTCAACGAGGCGCAAGCCTGAGGGAAGGAACAAGGCAACCGCAAAGGGAACGCAACTGCCGACCTTTGAGTGAACTATCGTAAGTAACATCTAATTAACATCGACTCGGCATAGCACAAGCCTGCCCTCCGGTAGGGGAAGACCCCTACCCACAGAAGCCCCTTCCTCACGGGGCACGCGCAGTAAAAAAGGAGGACGCTGTCGCCGTGGAGACGAGGCTTGCGGGAACCAACAGGCGCAAGGGCGCCTGCGCCAGCTCTCAAAAAAATAACGGTGACTTGTTGCTCGGAGCGTAGAAATATTTTCCCTGCGTTAACCGAGGCGCGCCAGCTTTGTGGGCCTACCACCGGCACCCAGCTCGGCGCAGGGGCGGAAGAAAAGCCGCCGTCTCGACTCCGTGTGTTTCCCGGCGCTCTGCGCACCGGGTGACGGAACCCGCGTTTGGCACAACAGCCCCGCTGCGCGCGGGCCGCCGCCGCCGCGCGGTGAAAACCAACGAACGCGAACGGCGGGGGAGGTGAAAAACGAAAAGAGAAAAAAACCCCCCAACCCAACCGACCCAAACAGAAACCTCCGAAAAGCGCCGCCATCCCCCCTCCCCCAGCCAGCCTCTGCGCCAGGCTCCCTCCCCCGCCGCCGGGGGGGCCGGTTGCCGGGCAGCGGGGCACGCGCGGCTGCAGCCCCCCTTGCCCCCCGCTGCTCCGGGGCGCCGGAGAGTCTCCGGCCGGGGGGGGCCGCACCCACCGGCCTGCGGGTCCGGAGCTGCAGCGCAGGGAGGGGGAGCTCGCGCGCGCGGTGGGGGGGTGGCTGAGTGAGTCTGAGCGCGCGTGTGTCGCGGGGGGGGGCGGTGTCTGCAGGATCGCGGGCGCAGACCTTAATATATTTATTTTTAACAACGGCTTGTTTAGCCTGGGGAAGTGGAGGGTCAGGGCACTGCAGTAGCTGCAGCCTGCAGCTGCTTGAAGAATGGTTTTGTGATAAATGATTTAGTCCCAAACAGGATTCCAATTTAAGTTTTCAATTTATTAAACAAATAGAGGCAAGCAAACAGCGCTGGGTGCGCCGGGAGTCTCCGCTCCACCAAGATGCACACCTTCACTTCTTACAGTTCCTTCCTTTATACTTCTCTAGGCTTCGTTTCTTGCCTTTCTCCGCCTTTTTCTTGGAAGATGACTCTTTCTTTAAGTACGTCACCACTTCCCCGGTCTGCGCATGCTTCATCTTTTTCTAGGTGGTCGTCCGGTGGTCGTTGGGAGGAAGATGCTCCTCTTCGTCAGTGCACCCTACATGACCTCTCTGTTTGTGCAGGCGCTCCGTTATTCCACTTATATTATGCTACCTTATTTGGCTATACATTTTCTTGACATTTCTGCGGTTATTTACAACACTGGTTTGCACTAGTATATCAGGAACTAACTTACATATCAGGAGGCTACATAAGCTTCACATATCAAGGGAGTTACCCAAACTATACTTATCAGGAAGTTACATAAAGACTGCCACTCCCCTGTTTATGGTCATGCCCTACATATATTCCTTTATTTCAATATAAATGACATTTGCTTCAAGCTTATATTCACTAGATTTTCTTTACACGAATCGCTCGTTCCTCACAATCCCCCGTTTTCTTTTTCACCACTGTGATTCGTGTAAAATTTATTTAAAGTTTGTTTGATGGGTATTAACTCGGGTTCCTCTATATGTTTTACCAACATTAAAACATGTTTTCTCTCACTCTGTGTTGGTTCTATTGGAGTGGCTGTAAATTTCATTCCATTAATGGCAGAAGCTACAGCTTGTGAAAGACAAGGAATTAGACATGGTATTATTAACATACCTCCAAACAATCCTAACAAAACGATAATGATTTTTGTTACCCAGTTTCCTGAGAATAAATTTTCCCACGTTGTCCATAGTCCTTGGACATTTATTCCATTCCACGTTTGGACTGGCACATGGGCTACTTTTTTCATTTCTCTTACTAATTCATTGATGGCTTTTCCTTCATCATTTATCTCTAAACAACAATTTGTGAGATTAAATTTTCCACAGACTCCTCCTTCCTGTGCTAGTAAATAGTCTAGTGCGAGTCTATTTTGATATAGGGCTGTACGCATTTTAGTATTTTGTTTAGCCACCAATCCTAGAGCATTACCCGTTTTATTTACAATTATTTCTACTACAGCTTGCAACCTGATTATTCTATTCAACATATAAATGGGGGTCCTATATCCCCAGGACCCATCTTCTGCCCATGTCGCTGGGTCATAATATGCTATTATTCTTTCAGGTGGCCACTCATTATCTTTCCATTTTCCTATTTGTAGCTCTCTTTTTCCCCTTCGGTTGTGAGTTTCTAATGCGTCTGTATATACCAGTACCCCTAGGCGTTCTCCTCGGTTTATAGGTAATAAGAGAAAGCTTGGCCGTATAGTTCCTAACACGCACGCTCCGGTCCAATTTTTTGGTAATCGGGTATATGCAAATTTTCCACAGATCCAATATTGCCCTTCTGGACTTGACCACCCTTTATCAATAGTGGTTCCGTTGGTCCAATTCGCATGATTTTTACTTATTTCTTGGGCAGTGCCCCATTTATCCTACTTTTGGTAAGTACTATTCCAGTTATATCCCCCTTCACATACTAAATATCCGACTGGTTTACTCCCAGCGTCATTTTGCCAACAGCTTCTTCTTATTATGCTGGTTTGTAATATCCATTGTTGTTTCCTGACCTGAGTTGATATGTTCTAAACATTAGGGTCTGGTATGTTGCTCTCTTGGGCCTCCCAGGGCCAATTCTCTCCTGATTAGTTCCACCACATACATAACAATTAGTTACATTTAGTGACTTAGCAATGTTCTCAGCAAGATTTACAAATAGATTTTTAGCCACTGTGGGAATTTCATATTTCGTTCCTGTTTCCATTTCATGACAAAATGACTTAAATAACAGTCTATGCTGCACCGATTCTCTTTTCTTTCATTTCAATATTAATAACTACACCTGGGTCTTCTCCAGGTCCATATATCTTAAGTCCAATTTTGGTTATTTTTTTCTGTTTCCAAATTTCTAAATTTATAAGGGTTAAATTTACTAAATTACAGGTACAGGTTGTACAATTATGGTCTGTTTGTACCCTTGTGATTGAAGCTTGTAAATCCCCACATTGGCTGTCATATCCCCAGCTTGCAGTATCCTAACATACACAAGACCATCCCCTTCTTCCACATAGGTGTGCTGACTGATATCTCACCGTTTGACTAGGTACATAATCAGGATTTATCTGACATTGACGTCCACCTCCACCTGGGCAAATATATTTTGGTTGATTACTATAGTATCATCTCCACTCTACACTCCCACAATTAATATCCAGATCATCATCTATAATATCGCATGCATCAAAAATTACCGATACTGATGTGCTCAAATTGGCCATATCCTTACTTATTCCAATTAATCTTCCTACTTCCGAATTTGTTTTCATTTCTACCCACTATTGATAAAGAAGTTCCTTTGGATCGTAACAAACAGTATCATTTTCCACCGAGCATTTCTTATATTGTGTTCCATTGTATATACAACTCCCGTTCTGTTTCCCTTTGCACTCGTAATAGGTGTGGTACATTAATGTTTTATTACTTACTCGTCCGTGCTGGGCGGTTCTTATGCACTCGGTGCAATTTTGATTACCTGTCACCAGGTTGGTGAGTCCGAGTAAAATCAGGAGAGGTCCGGTAAGGGATCTCATGGTCGGAGGCATCAGCTACAAGGGGTGCTCGTCCTTGACTGGCCTTACTTGGTCGCGACTGAGAATCCCCACCCGGTCTTGCCCTCTCCCCCTTCTCAAGCGGACTTCTTTATTTCGATGACAGTAATAAATCTTACCCACCAGAAATCTCCTATAGGAGTAGTCTGTCCACACTGAATGCAGAGGAAACTTCAGCTTTGAATTTGAAAACGTCCCTGTTAGCCTCTGTGGGAAATGATATATTTGTTACACAGGTTACACCTAACCCTCAATAATCATACAACATGGTTTACAGAGTGGACATAAACTTAGTCCTGCCCGATAATTGCTTAATGCTATAGTCTTTAATTCGTGATCATTTCTCATACGTTCATTCCCTTTTTAATGTTATTTTTGTGGTTCCAGGTTGTAAAATAACTTTCCAGTCTTTCATGGGTCCTTTTACTCGAGTCGCGTGCGTCCACCCCTTTTCCGCGGTCCGGATGGCAGTATCTGTAGTTAACAATACAACAAAGGGTCCTTCCCATGAAGGAACTAAAGTTTCTTTCTTCCAAGTTTTGATCAGTACCTTATCCCCTGGTTTGAATTGATGGATTGCAAACCCCAAAGGTAGGGTTTGTGCCATTATTCCTATATCTCTTAGTTCTTTCAACCTTTCTCCTAAAATGATAACATATTTCCGAATATTATAATCTTCCACTACATTGTTTCCCTCGGAGATAGGGCATGCCGTATAAAACCTAATATGGCGATAATCCAGTCTCACTGTGCAGTTTGATCCTTATGTTAAGAAGGGCTAGCGGTAAACATTTAGTCCATGGCATCTGTGTTTCAACCATTAGCTTCGCTAGCTCTTGCTTTATTGTTTGGTTTATTCTTTCTATTACTCCCAAACTTTGAGGATGCCATGGGGTATGATATTCCCATTTAATACCTAATGATTGGCACAAGGATTTTATAATTTTAGAAGTAAAGCGAGTGCCTTGATCAGAATCAATATATTGTATTATCCCATACCTGGGGATTAGGTGTTCTAGTAAAATTTTATCACCGTCTGAGCTGTCGCTCTTGCTACAGGATAGGCTTCGACCCATCGTGTTAAATGGTCTACTATAACTAACAAATATTTCAATCTTCCTATTCTTGGTAATTTGGTAAAGTCGACTTGAATCCTTTCAAACGGTCTATAAGCTAGTTTTCTTCCTCCCATGGCCACTTGTTGAAACACGGCCTTATTTGCCCTTTGACAAGTTAAACACCCTTGTGTAATTTGCCTTGCTATTTCAAAAAATTCCAATACAGCCAAACTGTTTAAGGAAATGATCACTTAACACTTTTGTACCCCAATGTGTTTGCGCGTGTAAGCGTTCTAATACCTGCCTAGCGTAAGCTTTTGGCAACATCTCTCGCTCATCAGGTAATGTCCATTTCCCTTGTTCCACTCTAGCTCCTATTTTCTCTAATTTTGCTTGTTCCTCCAGCGTAAACTTTTTCTCCTTTTCCTCTTATCCTCTTCCACTAGTGTCCTCCCTTGTTTGTGTATGATTAATTTTAACAGTTTCAATCCTCAAGGCTGCTTCCTGAGCCTCCTTATCTGCTAAATTATTTCCTCTAATTCGATAATCTAATCCCTTTTGGTGTCCCCTCACATGCACCACGGCTATTTCCTTTGGTTCTCTTAACACTTTTAAAATTTTACTATCAACTCCTGATGTATTAAGTTCTTTCCTTGAGTGTTAATCAAGCCTCTTTCCTCCCAAATTTTTCCAAAAGTATGGACTACTCCATATGCATATTTGGAATCTGTGAATATGGTCCCTCTTCTTTCTTTTAATAATTCCAGGGCCCTACATAAGGCATAAAGCTCACAAGCCTGAGCTGACCATGATGGACTCAGAGGTCCTGATTCCACAAGTTCTAAGTCCTTGTCAATTTTTGCATATCCTGATTTTCTCTTCCCTTCTATTACTTGGGAGGATCCATCTACAAACAATTTTTCTCCTCCCTCCAATTCAATATCTCTAAGATTGAGCCTTACTTTTGTCTGGGATTCTATAACTTCTAAACAATTGTGTTATAGCACTACTGCTTCTGAGGGTTCCCCAAACCGGAACTGCGCGGGGCTCTGGGCAGAGGTGACTCCTAATTCCAAATTAGGTGAATCTATCAAGATGGTTTCATATTTCAGAAGTCTACTATCTGTCAACCATTTCTCTGTCCTCTGTTGGAGGACATTCCTAACATTATGTGGCGTATATACCTTTAGAGGTACACTAAAGGTAATTTTCCTAGCTTCCTCTATCAATAATGCCATAGCAACTAGGGCTTGGAGACATGCTGGCCACCCCCTGCTCACCGAATTTAACAATTTGGATAAATATCCCACCAGTGTGTGTGGGTTTTTTGGGGGTTTTTTTTGTTTGTTTTTGTTTTGTTTTGTTTGTTTTTTTGTTTTTTTTTGTTTTTTTTTTTTTCCATTCCCTTTTTAGTCTGTGGAGGTCTTAGGATTAAAATACCAGAAACCCGGTCAGGATCTGATTTCTTTTTTTTTCCTTTGCTTAACCAGTGTCCCAAATATTTTACTTCTTGCTCTATAAATTGTAATTTTGAGCAGGACACTTTTAATCCCTTTTTCTCTAAAAAATTTAACAATCTAATGGTGGCTTTTTGGGTCTCCTCTTCAGTTTCTCCTGCTACCAGTAAATCATTCACATATTGTAATAATTTTTCCCTCCTCGTGTACTGTAAAACCTTGTAAGATTTTCTTTAAGGTCTGTCCAAACAAATTTGGTGACTCCGTAAACCCTTGTGGTAGCACTGTCCACCTTAATTGTTGTTCTTCGTCCTGTTTCGGGGTCTTCCCATTCAAAGGTAAAATAATCTCTGAACCCCTTATCCAAAAGACAGGCCCAAAAGGCATCTTTCAAATCTATTACACTATACCAAATATGTTTAGGAGACAGGTGACTCAATAAAGTATAAGGATTTGCCACGACAGGAAATTTGGTGATTGTTCGCCGATTCACGGCTCTCAAATCCTGTACC